>NW_010972615.1:1381641-1383314 GCF_000737465.1 Haliaeetus leucocephalus
TGTGACCACTGCCTTGTTAAACCTGTCCCCTTACAGCTCCAAAGTGAGGAAGAACACTTTAAGCCCTAACACCCTGGTTTGGCAGGGCACTATAGCAGCCCTAACCCTTGAGAGAAGGAACTTCTTACACTACAGGAGCGGATTGCTCATTTTGCAGACCAATGCATGCTTCAGCCCAGCCCTTGCTGAAGCAGGTCCCATGGGAAAATCCTATCCTGCAGTGGGAAACTGCTGCGCCGGAGTTTCAGGTCTCAGGTGGTCAGGAAGCGCTTGCAAGTTCTTTGTGAAATCTGCTGTTAGGAGAAAACGTCAAACTGTTAGATCATGCCAAATGGGTACAGCTAAAAGCAAACAGCAGCAAAACCACCAAATTGCAGCACATATGCTTCATGCAAGTTCAGAGGATGCCTGGATAGGACTAATTCTCTCGGCTCAACGGCACAAGGTTATTACAAACCCAGGCTCATAAATTAGGCTGTATTAATTGTCTTTCAAGCTAGAAGTGGTGTGTGAAAAGAGCTTCTGTGGGTCGGGATTTCCTCTTGTGTGTTAGTTTCCACATGTGCGAGGGCCAGAGATGAGACAGGGTGTTTAAATTTGAGAGGAGTTTTAAGCATCCTTCCTGAATGAGAGTAGCTTTCAGGCAAAGGCAGGGACCTTAATATGCCTGCATACCTGCGGGCTGTGAGTCTGATCTGATGAGGGTTTACGGAGTATGGTTGCGCTTCCTCTACGTCTGTGCAAAGCTGAATTATGTGCAGTATGTTTTAGAGGCAGTAAGTTCAATCCTTGCTCAGGACAGTTAGTTTTGTAGAAGTTTTGCTGGAGAAGATACTGGAGAAGTCCATGAGTCCATCTGCCCAGAAGCTACAGCCCAGGTGGTCATGCTCTGTGCACACTTCAGTGATAACATCTCTCATCTGTGCTGCCCTGCTGTCCTTCATGAAGCTATTTACCTGGGAAAAATTAGAGATGGGCTTAGGTAGAGGCAGGGATTTTTGTCTAGTGATATTTTAGAGCTGGGAAGTGTGAGCCAGTAAATACAACATGACATGAAACACAGGAAAACAATAGCAAAAGCAACTGTGCAAAAAATAATTCAACATTGGTCCAGAAAGGAAAAAGAGGCTACAGCAAATCCAGGTCTGCCTTAAAGGGATAGAAAAATATTTCAAGAAGGTGCAAGCACTTGCCTTCTCTTCCACTGTGCATGGGAATGAAAGGAAGGCAAGAGTCTTCACATCAGCCCCCAGAAATCCCACATTTAAAGGGAGAAAATACTCAGCGTTTACTGCACCTTATGCCTTTCTTAGGCAAGAAACAAACAAAGAAATGGGGGGAAGCTGCAGCCACATAACTTTTTAAAATAAATTGTACTCTGATCACAAGGGTTTGAAAGCACAGCCATGTCCCTTGACATTTTGGATGTGGTTGTTTCAGTAGGATTAGCAGAATGTAATTTTGTGCTAAGTGGTCTTGCTTGAATTGGACTTGCTGTTACTTTGGTCTTTCAGTACCAGCTACATATGCTGATTACAAAACTCACTGTAGCTCCCAGCAATGTGTTGTAGACAATTAAAATACTAAGCAGAAATTTGTGGGTTTGTAATTTTCCTGTGGAAGCTGCTGTTAAAGGAAATGTAGCCAGACAGAAGTTCAACATCATGGCAGGC
>NW_010972615.1:1386406-1386985 GCF_000737465.1 Haliaeetus leucocephalus
TAACTGTTTTCCTCCCAGTGCTTTAGTGATGATGAATTGCTGATCACGAAAAGGAAATGACTTCTTCTTCTTTTTTTTTTCTTCTTTTTTTTTTTTTTTTTTTCATTTACATGCAAGCAGTAAAAGTCAAGGCTCCACACTGCAAATATGTGCAAATTCATCCACTGGCTGTGTGTGCTACAGAAAATCCTATGGAGATAAGGAGCTAAAGCAGCAGGGGTGCAGCAACATAAGCTCCAAAGCTAGACATGCAATTTAATAGGCAACAAACTTAACAAAGGGCAAAGGGATATTTAACAGGGAGGTGAAATATTCCAGCCATTAAAAACAGTAAATTGCTGTGATGGCCAGAGGTTTAGCGCTGCGCCTCAATATAGGATGTATATGTGGGAAGAAATATAGAGGCTTGCCCAGGAATTAGTTTAGCTAGTAATTATTTTTTTCAAGCAAAGGGATGGTCTGAGGGATGGAGATTGTTGCTGTGAAAAGAATTGAGTAAAATAATATTGGCGGGGAGGGACGGAGGGCTTAGTAATTGGTGCTGAATGCTCAAGGTAATCATCCTGTTCATCATAAATG
>NW_010972615.1:1388009-1388804 GCF_000737465.1 Haliaeetus leucocephalus
GCTGCCAGCGCAACACTCGAACAGAGGGCTCTCCTCTCTTTGACCATCTGTTAGTCCAGTGCTGAGGAAATCCACATCGTAGACCTCATTTCTGGCCAGCTGGCACCCAGTTTCATAGCTCTGAGTTTACCCAGAAGCTAGCAAAAGCCAACTTCAGGGCTGCCGGAGGTAGCGTCACAGAAGCGGTCAAGCCAAAGCAGAGATGGATGGACATTTTTAAAACAAGGTATATTTCATTAGAAAGCACCTTATAACTAAACCCGAGATGTTCTATGAAAAGAGACCAAGTGTGGCCAAACTTTGTGTGAAAGGTCAGTGGGCTTGCAAAGAACTGCTCTTGGTGGGCTGCATTGGATGCCAGAGTTCGCATTTCCATCCCTACCTAAATATGTTTCCTAAACTCTGCCACCCAGAAGCCAGAGAGGTTACCTGGAGCCCAACGGCTCCAGGGCCTGGATCCCCCAGTTTCCATGAGTGAACCTGTAAAGACCTAAAATGCTGTGGCTGCTGCTGAGGTTCATGGCCCTGCAGCCCTGCATCCCACCTGAGAGATGCCAGTGCCACCGCTCTTGACGTGCTGGAAGTGGTTGGCCTCAGTTTACTTAGAAGCCAGGCAAAGGCTGGAGCCAGGGTGGTTGGGAGAAAGGCCAAGCCGGCCATTTCCCAGGAATGGCAGGTTTCTACTGGCAGAAAAGTGACCGTGGCCACGCTGCCTTGCTCTGCCCGTGCCAGACCTGCGGGAAGCCAAAGTTGCTGCTGGAGGGCAAGGTCAAAACCGGCAGCAGTTGCTCCCTG
>NW_010972615.1:1389973-1390579 GCF_000737465.1 Haliaeetus leucocephalus
CAGGTGGCATTTATAAAAGGTAAAGTCATTCATATTAACACAGTCTATCTCCAGTGACTGTCAAAAGAGACTATGAACTTTCTGTCCAGAAAGACATTTTGCCAACGCAGGGTTTTGTTAGAATAAGACAGGCTGACAAATCAGAGTAATTTTATCTTTTTCCTGACAATTTCTTCATTTGGACTTAAACAGTGACATATGGCCGCCTTGTTTTGTGCAAATAATCAGGATCATTCAGGCATCTACTGGTGTTATTCACATGCTTTTCTTGTGATGCCCACAGGATTAGCATTGACTCCGTGCATGAATGCAGGAATGGACTTTGTAAAACTTGCAGGGAAAAAATAGGTTTTCAACACAGCATTTGTTATGAAGGACGAAAGAAAAAGTCTAGGAAAACATCACTCTCAACAAGTCTGCAATTTCAGGTGACAGTATGGCTTAACGTAATAATAAAATCTCCTAATAATGCTACTGCATGAAGGTCAACCTACTTTTGGAAGAAACATGGGATGGGAGAAGGTACAAAAAATCTTGAGCAGAAAGGTACATATAACACTTATTTAAAAAAAAAAATCAAGAGGGATCCTTGTAAATGCTTCACAT
>NW_010972616.1:0-1100 GCF_000737465.1 Haliaeetus leucocephalus
GCCACTTCTGCCTGTGCTTTGCCAGTCTTTAGTACCATCTGCTTTTCTGTATCATCTAACAAATTATCCAAAATCACCTGTAAATCATTCCAGTCTGGATTCTGTGTTCTAATTATAGTATCCACCACTCTGCCTACTCTCTCAGGATCTTCTCTATATACTCCAGCTGCCTGCTTCCAAGCCATCAAATCCGTAACCGAAAAGGGCACTTTTACATACACCGGCCCATCGTTACCGACTCCCTGCCGCGGGGGAGCTATTGTTGCTATTGTTTATACCTGCTGTCAGGTCCTTCGAGAAATGGGGGTATGAATTACAACTTCAGACGGTCCTTCCCCCACATCCTCTATTCCACTACTTTCTGGTTCTTCCATCTGTTCTCTATGCTCTCGACCCCAATTTATTCCTCTCCTGGGAGGGGATATATCCAACTCTGGCCCTTCATCCTCTTTGGGGGCAGTTATTTTCTTTAAGCGCTCTTTTCCAACATCACATGCCAAACCACATTTTTTTTTCTTTCTTATCAGAAGTTATAGCCATTACCAAATTGTCCCTACTAGTCAGCTTGCATTCATTCTGCCAATCCCGTCTCTGTCTTAAATAAAAAAATAAATCCACATATGGTATTTCATTCCATTTCCCTTCTCTTCTACAAAACAACATTAACTGCAGAATGGTGTTATAATTCAGTGTCCCATTCACGGGCCACTTTTCCTGATCCTCTAATATATACAGAGGCCACCAATGATTACAGTACTCAATCATCTGACTTTTCCGCAAATCATCATGCAATTCACCCCAATGTGCTAACAAACATCCCAAAGGAGATGTTTTCGGTATCTTTCCATCAGTAGATATATTTCCCATACTCTTACTCTTAAATAGTTTGGCCAATGCCATTATGTTTATACCCACTACCAAATATCTATTAAATATATATCGAGTATCAAGTATCAAATGTCAATAATCAAATATCAAATGTCAAATACCGAACCAAGTATCAAATGCCAAGTTTCAAATACCAAATACATATATTAAATGCCAGATATCAAGTGAATACAAACAACAGTTGTTGCCAGGTAATGAAGTCCACCTACTTG
>NW_010972616.1:2737-18264 GCF_000737465.1 Haliaeetus leucocephalus
CTGCTGCTTGTCTCTGTAAGTGTAAAACTACAAAGACCTTACGGGTTTGCCCATTTCCTTACGTATCTGCCTGATATTTTAGGTTCATTTTCAGGATTATGTTTATATGCATTTAATTTTTCCCTTTTTTATGTTATGTGCTCAAGTATTTTTTATGATCTTTGTCATGCTATTCTCCAAGTCTGCCTTTATACTGTTTAGATTTCATAAAAATCACTACTCCCATGCAAGCCTATCTTTGAAAATACCTGGCTTTTTTGATAAACAGAAGGGTTTTAAAAGCATTTTTAGCTTGGGCACCTGCGTTTTTTCTTTTTATAAAATATATGTCAGATATCCTCCATTTTAAGAAGGCAGCTGCTACTCAGAATAATCTGGTAACTCTTTAGGAATTCACTTATTAAAAAATGAATGTCATTATATTCAAGAGTTTTAAGTCTGAGCACTCTTTCAGAATAAATGACTATTCGATGTGATAAATCATGTGGTATTTCCAGCAAAGCATCCAAAGAACCGGTCTATGCCCAGTAGTTTTGACAGTTCGTGTTACCAGATATAAGAGCCTCGCTGAGGGCAAAAAGACAGCCCCAGTACGTGCTGATCTCCAAGTTGTCAATACAGGAAAGTAAATAGGTTCCCAGATGATTTAGTTCCCTACAAAAAAGACTGCAGATCCTGCTCCTTTTTAAGCAGAAAAAAAGGTACTGACAATGTTTTTATATGTTTTTACAATTAGGGTAACAAACCTTTAGTGACTTAAATGGAAACAGTAATTTTTTTACTTCCATGCTTCTAAAATGTAGGTTATGAGAATACCCCTTTGCTGCTACTTCATTGAGGACTGCTCCGTTAAATTTCTTTTCTGCTAAACTGAATTTGTAGCACTTAGGGGGGTTTTAATTATTAGTTAATACCCTTATTGGTCAAATTATACTTCTTGAAACAATACTTTGCAAAAGCAAGCATGTATTGCACAAATGGTTTCAGTGAATTACTCGGCATAAGATAAAACAGTTGCTTGGATTGGGACAGGTCAACAGAACACCAAGAAATGATCTGCTGAGATGGGAAGGTCACATGGATGAGCTAGATCTTACTTTCTTGTTTAATCTGGAGAAAAGGAGGCTGAGGGGAGACCTTATCACTCCCTACAATTACCTGAAAGGAGGTTGTAGTGAGGTGGGTACTGGCCTCTTCTGTCAGGTGACTGGAGATAGGATGAGAGGAAATGGCCTCAAGTTGTGGCAGGGGAGGTTTAGACTGGCTATTAGGAAAAATTTCTTTACTGAAAGGGTTGTCAGGTATTGGACCAGGCTGCCCAGGGAAGTGATTGAGTCACCATCCCTGGAGGTATTCAAAAAGCATGTAGACAAGGCACTTCAGAGCACGGTTTAGTGGGCATGGTTGATGGTTGGACTCGATGATCTTGAAGGTCCTTTCCAACCTAAATGATTCTATGATTCTTAATGCAGACTGTAATAGTGATTGTGAATGCAATTGTAGCATATGAGCTAAATTAACTGTGCTTTAATAATTTAAAACTGAATAAGGTATTCGTCTTCATGGCAGATTTTGTAGTCAAAAAACTATAAATTTCCTAGCTTTATCCATGCATGTTGAGTGGTTCAATCTATAGTATTAAACCTGTACTATCCCATTTCTGACCAGCGCATGGTCACTTTTGGCTGCTCCTGCCTTTGTCCATCACAGCATAAGGCTTGCACCTGGCCAGCCACATGGTCTTAGGATAAGAGCAAAGAATCCAATCATCTTGCCTGTATTTGAAGTTTTTGCTTAAAAAAAGTAGTAACAAAGAAAGAATTTAGATGTATAGGGGGGAGGACTGGCACGTTATAGCTGTGAGGGAAAGCATAATGGAGAAAAACTATTTTCTTTCAACATGGGCAGTGTCAAGCTAGCTGGGGAGGAAGCTATCTTGTGCAGTGACAAGCTGAACCTATTTGGACTCCTTTGATATGCTGACTTGTTAAAATCAGTGTGTTTTGAATGAATTAAAGGAGAAAAACTAATAGCTAGAGTAGATGAACTGTTGAGAGGAACTGGTTATTTTGATTTAAGAAAGCTGGTGTAAGATTATATGAAGTGATTTAACATGGATAGTTATCAGAGGCCAAAAGCACACTGTTTTGCAGCAATGTTCCCTCACACTGCTCCTTTTGCCAGCATATACATAGGCTTAACTTAGACTTACCACATGCCTTGGTGCCTGACATGAAAGAACCCATGTCATAAGGGATAGTGAATATTAATTTCATTCCTTTATTGCATTATATAATGAAATTAAAACCTTCCATTAGGGAAGCAATTTGTGGCATTTTAAAGATGTTAGAGAGACATAAATTGTGCACATGTTTAGCTCTAGTCTTACACTCCTGTAATGAATACATATATAGCTAGATGACCTTTTAAGGGCAGATCTTTCTTGCATGGAATCAAAGATCAGATAATCTTTCCAGAATAATGATCTGTTAGGTCTACTTGGAAGTACAGCTGTGCTTTGTAAACTTATTTCCTCTTTTCATTCTAGGTTACAGTGGTCTGTGCTTCAATCGCAGGCAGAGAAATAAACAGCAATCTGTGCTGCAGCTTTGTATCACTCAGTTGCCTCTTGAGTCATTACTTTTAATGAACTGTTTGTTTCTGAATTAAGCAATAAAGATAGATGATTAGGGGAGACTGTCCTGAATCATGCAATATGACTACTGTGCTTTGATCAGTGCAATGATCAAGAAACTGGCTGAGTGGGGAAGAACAAATTGTTGTTATTAAAAAAAAAAAAAAGCAAAGCAAAACAAAACAAAACCCCAGAACAACCTGAAAAACCGGATGGATTAAGTCAAGCATAACTGTTCTGTGAGGAAGAGTGGACAACTGATCTGTTAACACAGACAAGAGGATAAAACACCTGTACCAGCTCTATCTTGGTAAGAAATCTGGAAGAGACCATCTTCTCTTTTCTCCCCTCTGTAAAGTTTGTGACACCCAGGATGGCATCTCCAGCTCTTCATTGAAAGGGAAACATGTAAAAAAATATTTTGCAAGAGGAAAGAACGAACGTGTGTGTCTAGGAGATACAATGTATGTGAAAAGTTTACCTGTTTAAATCAGTAGGATTAAGCTCATCTAATGATTACAGTTTGGAAAAAAATACTTGTGTATAATTTATGGAAATAGATGTAGCAGTATTTAATACTTTTCTTGAACTAAATACATCTTTTATTGATTTCATTATGATTGTAATACATTATGTACTTAACTTCTACAGCTGTATTTTTGCAAAAGTGATACATCTCCATAGCCATTTTGTATTTAACATAATAATGCACTTCAGTCCATTTTTTCCAAAGTAATAAACATTCCCACTAAGTGAAAAGACTTGGTCCCATATTATGCATTTTATATCCTGCTCTGATTGTTCTTACTCTTTTTATTTACTATTGTCATAGGTGATAGGGGATTCACTTCTTCCTCACACTGGCAGGACATCCCATCCACAGTTGCTTAAGCAACATCAGGGCATCCAAGGAGTTTGCTCATGTGAATAATTCTGCTCAGCTTAATTTATGACTTTTTAAAGCCTCCCAAATATCTATGTATTAAACACAAAGGAAGCCCTAAAACAGTAGCATAAATCTACTCAGAGTGACTACCGACTGGGAATTAAGCCAACCACATAGCAATGGGTGCAACAACAGAACAAAAACACAGACCCAGGTCTCAGACTAAAAAAACAGTTTATCTGACCTCTTCATCAAGGCAATCATCTGCAGACAGTTGCCTTTGCAATGACATATGTTTGCACAGGAGGCTGGGGAGACAGCAAAATGATAGTTTAAGACTAGCTTTCATCAAAACAAAATCAGACAGGAGCCAGATTTCCCAATGTACTGTGATAGACGTAACTTCCTCTATTATATGGCTCGGAAAAGCAAATAGCTGAAATTAGTATTTTTTGTCTTCGCTATTCATTCTCTTCCTATTTAATGTCAGAATTCAGACCTGTGCTCTACTGGCATTGATATTAATTATTGCTCAGTTACTTACATGGAGGAAAAAAAGAGTATTTCATCCAAGCATCTAACCTGTTCCCATGTGAGTATTTGTATGTGCATGGCGCTTACAGTCTATAAGTGAGATCAAGACCTCATTTGGTTAGCAGTGTGTATGCATTAAAATACACATAGGTATATTAATGCATATACACATTTTTTTATATATATATATATATACACACACACACACACTTATTTTAATGATACGACACCTGTCCTTTGAGCCTAAATGGTAAAGAGGTAAAATGGTAAAGAGGTAAAGGTGAGGAGAAAGAAAATATTTTCCCTGAATGAAAATAGGTAGAGAAAGCTTAACTGAATTTTGGAAGTATAAATCATGCTGAGATAGGATGGCAGTAGTATTCAGCAGGTCCCTGACCCATCATTGACAGTGTTATTTTATTTCAACGTGTTCTTCCACTGCTAAAATATTAAGAAACTAAGGATATTTCTGTAACTTTTTCTTTTAAATTCTCATTATACTTCCTGTAGAATTTTTGAGGGAGGGGGAATTAATCATCCAAGATATATGTAATATTCTAATATCCAGCTGAAATAAAAAGAAAGTGGCAAAAAAAAAAAAAAAGACAATGAAGTCATAAAGCAGAAAATGAAAGTGGTAAGTGTCAAAAGCATACACAAGGGGGAAAACCTTAAAAACCAAAAAATGATGAAAGAAAACTTCTCCTACAGAATAATTAGATTTCAAGATTTTGAAGAAACAGGAGCCTACGAATGACCTTCAAAGCATCCCAGCCTGTCTCTCAGAATTTATACACAGGACAGGAGGAACGTAAGAGCTTATCTTCATCATGAATGTTTTTGGCTTGATAACAATTGGCCTCATACTGTTGTGCACCACCACCATCTCCAGTCTTCAGTGTAATCACCTTCCTTTACAGCAAAGAAAAATGATTGAGAACAGCCTGCAACTTTTGGACAAAATGGGCAAAAAGTTTCCTCAACAATGTCTAAGAGAGAAAATGTCCTTCAGATTTCCTGAGCAGGTTCTAAAGCCCAGACAGAAAGAGGCTGTCAAAGTGGCCATTGAAGAGATCTTCCAACACATCTTCTATATCTTTAGCAAAAATCTGACTCTAGCTGCTTGGGATGGGACAGCTATAGAACAATTCCAAAATGGACTTTATCAGCAAATTGAGCAATTGGAGGCATGTGTAACCAAGAAGCAGACCCACTACTTTCACAGTAATGAAGTCAACAGGCTGAAACTGAAAAAGTATTTCCAAAAAATAGACTGTTTTCTTAAAGACAAACAACACAACCTGTGCTCCTGGGAGATCAGCCGTGCAGAAATGAGGAGATGTCTTCAATTGATTGATAAAGTCGTAAGGAAGCTTAACAACTAAGGTACAAAGATTTTGACCTGACATAACTTAGCTTTAAAAATATTTATATTTATTATTTGTTCTATGATCTATCTTGTGGCAGTGCTTCCAGTTCATTTTGATTGTATTTAAATAATTATGCTATTGAAATTTATTTTTGCAAATGTAATGCATTATTCAATGTACGTGATTTTTTCCCTTGGTAAGCAAGCTGTCTACCCTAGCTATAAATTAATCTATATGACTTTTTAGTTAGGGTTACTCCATAGGAAGGGATTATAATCTTATGACAAATAGTGTCATCCTATGGTGTTTTCTGCTGAGAAAATGTGCTGCTACTTTCCATCTCTATTTCACCTACATATAGAGAATCACCTTAGAGGAATTGCTACATTTGTACTGAATGAGATGGCAACAAAAATAAAGTAGTATATTGCTTATTTAAGTGGTCCTGGCTTCGGTTGAGACCATTCATTATTCTTCAAAGTTTGTATGCTCTTTTACAAGAATGTATTTTTTCTTTATGTTTCAGTCATTCTAACATTTGCTTTGTTCAGAGACGTAAAGTAGTTCTAGAAGTATTTGTCTACATAGACTATTGTTTGCAGTAGCTATGTCTTCTGCAATAACTTCTCAGTTGGACACTGTTAACTTTTAATTGAAGTATCTTTGCCTTCTCTAACTGTCTGGGGGTAAGGCTTTTTTTCCTTCCCGCTGTGTTTCCAATTCATTTTAACTTCTTTCACAAGCTTATTTAAAATAACTTCTCTACATAAAAGTACCCTAAAGCCACATCTGCCTGTGGCACATCCTGCTTCCTCATGGACATATTCATCCTGGCTACTGCAATCTCAAACATCACCATTCAGTGCTGTGTTTTATTGCTGCTTGAAATTTTCTGCCTTGTTCCCTTTGCTCACAAATTGACCCACAGAAACATATAGCCCTTGGTATGCCAATGAATTTCCCCTCCAAACCACATAGCCTTGAGTAATAACTGCAATATAATAAAATTCTTTAAAACAACTTGTAACAAACTGGGCAAAAATCCACTAATTTCTATGAGGTCAAGCCTGGATTTTACCCTTGGGAAATTGTCCCTGGGTAACTCCATTTCAAATGGTTGCGTTTTCCCTAGTCACTTGCTCTGTGCTAGTAAGGGGCAAAGCAGAGTTGTATTCAGGCTCTGTTACCTAATGAATATTGGTAAAAATTTGGTTTAAAAACCAACAACTTCAAAAAAAAAGCTATTCCCTGTGGCCAAGGCTGATGTACATTTGGCACAGGCTTCTGAGTCTGGCATAAAGAACCAGAGGAGACAGAGCATGGCACTGGCTCCCAAGAGAGGGTGATGTTAGTCCCAGAGGACTGAAATTGCTAGCAGTTGGTTTAAGCATCAGGTGAGGAACCACTTTAAAGCTTTCCCTGATCTCCAGCTATTCAGAACCATATCATTCAAAGGGGTGATAATAAAAAGGTACATCTAAACAAAAAATTGACTAGCAAGAACAATAGCAATGGTGCACCAGATCTCAGGTACCATATCTATGACACAGGTCTCTTTTGCAGGGTGTACATACTCTCCTCTCTACCACTCGTGGATACGAGCTAAAGAAGTGATGAGAGACATGGGTATCAGGTCTGAAGCTGAAATACCAGAAATAAAACCAGCTAACAACTTCACCATGATTCAGAACAATGGAAAAGACCAAAGAAACAGAGCAAAGTATCAGAGCAATTTCCACCTGGTGACAGATATCCTGCCACAAATGCTACAGCAAAATGTGTACTTCTTGGGCTTTGTAACTAACAGCACTTGAAATGGCCCCACTGCGAAACTGTTTCAAGTCTTATTTCTGCTGCTTGTTTGGTTTTTGTGCTTCTTCAAGCCTGTACAATAAAAGGACATTCAGTCTACTTACCTTTCTGGCTCTGATGTCCTAGGTGGTTTCTGCAGTGCAGTAAACCGTTGTTGAAATGGCCTCATTTTTAATGAAACTTGGAAATAGCATGAAATATTTTCAACTGCTCTCTTATGGAGGATCCCAGTTTTTATTGTCTCACTTGCCTGCAGTGGGAATATGTTAATTCATGGCCCACTAATTGCTCAGAAACTCTCATACCATTAAGCTTTCTTTTTAGTTCATAACTGCCCTTAAAAATCTCATCACCGAATAAAAATATGTTTTGACATATTTAAGTCAACAGGGTACTTTGCAGTGCAGGAAAAAAACCAGAACGGGCACTAGAGGGCAAAGTTAGATTATAGACAAGTGTAAGAATTGTGGGTAATGTATATGTATTTTGGCAAGACAGCGTTTCAGCTTTTTATCAGCATGCTGCTTATCAGTAAATTACTACTGGGTTCACAGAAGGGAGTTCAAAGAAAAATGAACTATTCTTGAAAGAAAGAAGAAGATCTCAGAGATGATGGACAGGTGCTCATAAACCAGCATTTGATTTCAATTACTTTTTGGTGAACTGTGAGGTAACAGAAATTATTTGTACTGAGACTATGTCTAGAAGACCTATTTAAAGATGGGGACCCTGGAACAGACATGGTTGCTCAACAAATAAAAAGGAAAAAAGAAAATAAAAAACCCAAAATATCTTCATTTTATTCTTATTTTTTAAAGAAAGGTAAAGACTCTTTAAGGTAAAGGAAGAAAGCTGACAGAGTCAGAAGATCCTCTCTCTTCTCCTTGCCATTGTAATCTTTTGGAACAACCTGTATTTCATGACCATTGTGTTACCAGATCAGCTATATATTATGCCCCTGGCTAAGTGAAACCCTCTGGTATTTCTTCCAGTTAGTATTTTTCTAGAAGTTAAACAAATGTAGCAAAATATAGTTTTTAACATACATTATTTTCAAATGGAAATGAATAAAATACTGAACATTAAGTCTCAAATCCTGGTTGAAATTTAACATAGATGAAACAAAATCCTTCCAAGATGGGACTGCTTGTAGGCCAAAAAGTTTCATAAATTTTCTAATAAGACTCATGCACCAGTGCTGTGCAGCACTGGTCCCAGTCACAGTTGTGGCTGTTCTCATGGCTCCTCTCACAGCTCCTTGTTTACATGTGCTGTGCTGTGCTGCACTTTTTGGGATACTGCACTAGAACTGGTCGGGTTTCACCTATGCAGAGTCTGTTTTCTGGAGTGGATTTACGGGATTGGGGTCAAGCGCCTGGTATCCCACAAGGAACTTCAGAATAGGTAGAGCAGAACTGAAGAATGCTTACTCCAGACTTCCCTCTGGAAAAAATTATTCACAAGTCATAGTCAGCTAGAGCTTTCCAAAGCAATTCCTCCTTGGGTTTGGCCTGTTCTGCCAGCTCTGGCTTTACTTCATTTTTAAACTGGGAAAAAAGAAAAAAACAGTAAACCCAAAACAGAGGAAAAAACCCAACCCAAAACAAACCCAAAGCAAAATAGGACAAAAGTCTATATAAATAAGTCTCCAAATAATCATCCAGGATTAGCCCTTATTGCTAAGAAGGACAGCTGTGAACTCCTTCAGAGCAGCCATAGGGAAGTTGCAGTGGTGGCTGTGGTAGAGCTGGCAGACCAACACCAGGGTTGAGGAGTGGGGGGCTGGAGAGGGGATCAGGAACTGCTCATGGGGAGACAGTGCCCACGGACTGCTGCGTCCTGCCAGTCCTCACCCCTTCCAACCCACCCTGCCCCTTGTTGGGGGTAGCCCTAAACTGTTTCCCCCCTCCCAGTTGTGGGGGAACAGTGGGTCCTTCCAAGGAGCAACCAGAGGGGAGACCAAGAAATGAGGGTGACAAAGACACAGAATAAATCTTAAAAGAAAGTGCCAGTCCTCAGTTTTGACTGGCAGAATGAATTAACTTTGCTTTAGAAATCTAATGCAAAGCAAAAAAAAAAAGTGAACAAAGCAAATAAGATTGCATTTGATACTTTCCAGTAAGGCGACTGCTTTTAATAGCCCCCAATCTTCCTACTAATCCTCGTATAGGCAAGGATGGGTCATTTATATCAGTGTTTCTCACACTGCTACTGACGTCAGGAAATCCTGGTAAGGTGCAAAGGCTTTTTCAGTGCTGAGGGTTCCTAGGGGAGCAAACTCTGACAAGGAAAGCGAGGACAATCTTTCTTCTCAGCCTGCAGACATGGCAGTGCCACAGCCCCCCATGCAAACTGGGGGGGCAGCTGCAGTGCTGCCGTGGGGCCTCCCCACTGCAGCAGCACCTTGCCAAGCCCACCTTGCTTCCAAACACAATTTAGGCTCTTCAGTAGTTGTGTCCTGGATGAATTCCTTTTCTCTCTGTACAACATTGAAATTTAAATCCCCAGCTCACGTGAACTGCCAGCCCTCTGTTTTAATTTCAGAGGGCCTGAGGATGAAGCAATGGTAAGTGATGAGTACAGAGAAATTCATGTCCTGCCTCAGTTCCCTCCACAAGAGGCTGCAAGGTTGATTCATTTTCTAAGACCAACCTTCCTGAGCCCAAGTGCTTGTGATTAGGCTTTTAAAACCACGTTACCTTCAGCAATGAAGAATTCAATCTTCTAAGCAAGTAATATAATCTGCTTCTCAAAGCGTGGAAGTGAACACAGTTAACATTCCCCTCTACAAAATAACTGTTAAAACACAGTAATGCCTTTGCAAAGTCAAAATCCACATTAAGGAGCTTAAACACTGAGATTTCAAATTGCGTATCTGTCCCCTGCACACCAGACACACCATGTCTACTCCCCATAACTCTTATTGATGGCCATATTCCTCAAGTTTCTTATCTTGGTAGGCCAGAACCTACACAACTTCCTCTGGACTTAGCTGGAGCACTGTGTGTTACAGTTCATTTTCCCACAAAGGAAATATCTTGACAGACATATTTATATAAAACAGAAAGCTTTTCTTCTACCAAAAAAAAAAAAAGTCTGTTTGACTTAAAATATTTTTTTAAAAACGTTGCTCTCTCTTTAAGGAATTAATATACTTTCTCTTCAAGTCTCTTCGGGTTCAAGGTGGACTCAGTTCTGGTCTCCACTGTTTGAGAAAAGCTCACCTTGGCTGTGACATCTTTTCTTGTGATTGTTAACTTTTTAATAGTTAAAAATAAGCTCCTGCTGCTTGTAGCGGAACTCACGCTGCTGTCCTTGGGACAAGCATTAAATCCTGACACAGCTACTCACATGTATTTAAAAAGGGTTTGTGCCGAATGTGATTACTGGTCACTAGAAGTATTTCAGGATACTAAACCCTTCATTTTCTTTCTTTCTTCTTCTCCTTTTTTTTTTTTTAAGAAAAAATAGGCACATCTCCCTCTCCTTCCCAGTTCCCCATAGAAGGGTAACGGTCACTATTTGTGCAAACCATTAAACTCTTAGAAAATGTCAGCAACTATTATCGCAACTTCCGTTATGAGTGACTTGGTAATGGCTAACACTTAAAAAAAGGGAAACCTCCCAGCTCATCAAGCAGTAATTCCTCCTTATTACTGTAGTGGCATATTTGGTGGGCCCATGGGTCTCATCCAGCAATGAAACTGAGTGCAGTGAACTGGGAGGCACAAAGACTGTAGAAGCATGACTCATTTCAGAACTGGGTATGTCTGATATTTAGTTAATCCTTTCACTGCCTCCCTAGCAAAACCAGTGAACTTCCCACTCTGCTGAAGAGACTGGTTGGGAATGAGAAGGAAGGACACGAATCTCTACTTAAGGATATTTTTAAAAAAAGGTAAAATGAGTGATGCTATTTACAGCACTCCCTGTGAGAAAATTAAATTGTAAAAAATTGTTACCCTAAAAAAATAATTATACTGTCCCTGAATACACAGATGCAGATTCTTTAAGAGTAGTAGAACTAGGTTATAATAAGCAGCCTGAAAAGAAGTCATCCTTTGCATCATAAAAATAAGTTGCTTCTATGTAGAAATGGTTTTACGAACAACAGGATTAAGGTGTGTTGCAGAAACACAGTGGTTTGCATTTTTATCCTATACTGAGAACACAGTAGTTTTCTATTGATTACCTCTGCCTAGGGATTGGGGTAATATCTCGTAGTCTGGCAGATCAATGCTTGAAAATCACACACTGCAAAATCAACATATTCCTACAGAGTTGTAGGTCTTGTTGCAAGTACAAAGGTCAATCTAGAGGCCAGATGACCTGCTCCCTCAAAGGCTCCCAGGAAGTGGCAAGTAAGGAGAGTAAGGCTGTCACATCTCCTCAAAGTGACATTTTCAGAGGTCTGAACAGGAGCTGCCAGGAGGCTCTTGTCTGGCTGCCCTCATCCTTCCTCTTGTTCTGCACCAGCTGCAGGGCAGTGGCAAGGAAATGGCACCTGTCCACTTTTTCTGAAATATCCCTGCCTGCATTGGAGCTGAACTGTCCTGAAAGATAGTAAATGCAAAAGATCACTCATAGATGGACAAAGCCAAACAGACTGGCTGGGATTTTTTTTTCTTTCAAAAGCATTTGTGAACTTCATCCATTTTTCAGCTGATGAAATTGTAAAACTAAAACTCCTGCCAGCTCTGTATCTGTTTGGTGGGCGCTTGCTCACCCAGTACACCTTTCCTCATCCTAAAGCAGCCAGGAACTTTGTCTGGTGTGACTTACTCTGTTAGATGACACCAGCAAGTCAGCTCTGGTGAAGCAGGACCTGTCTGCAAGCCAGGGTCTCTGCTGAATTTACAAAATCGCCAAGGTTCGAAAGGCATGAAGCTGGCACAGCTGCTGCTTCCTCTTTGGCCCAGTTCGAAAGTATAGACAAAAACATTGACACTTTTCCCTGTTAGTTGCTTGCAGTGTGGAGATGACTTTGCTTCCTCTGCTGCTGCTGCACAGCCTTCCTTTTCTCACTGGCAGTCTTGGTCACACGACAAAAACACCAACCAAGCACTGTGCAAATACTCTGCCTGCTAGCGAGAAGTAAGAGTGTCCAGTACTGCACCACATCAGCTCCACGGCCCCAGACAGCCCAGGATTTACTCTTCTACTTTGTGGAGTGTGTGCTTCCAATTAAGCATGTGTTTAAGAGCTGTTAATTTACCAGTGCTTAAACTAGTGTAATCCATTGGCCAAAACATAGGCTTGAATTCAGGTAGCCAAAAATTCTAATCATGGAGGAAAGGAGACATAAAGTTAACAGTTAGGAACATTGAAAAGTAATTTTAAGACAAATGGTTTCTTTTCTTAAAGCACATCTGCATATTGCTTTTATAGCAAGGATTTGGAAACAAAAGCTATGCATAAAAGAGGCAGATCTTTTATCCCGGTCATGTTTCTATTTTAAGAGAATGAGATTCTTTCCGTATCACACGAAACATTTCAGGGCTGCTGTTAACTTTACGCATAAAGCACCCCTTTGCAATGGTTCCTGACACAACCACTGTGCGCAGACAGAACATGTTTTTCCCACCTCATGACGCAGGGAAACCAAATGTGGTTACAATCTGTTTAGATTTTGAGGAATCCAGGAGACTCAGGCTTAACATGTGCTGAACAGTCATGAAGCTTGTTTTAAGAGATGCCAGCAGTTATATACAAGTAATTTTTTTAATGCTGGCTAAGTAGTTTCTAGACAGAAGTTTGTCTGCAAGACAGGTAGCTGGAGTGGAGAAGAAAGTTTATTTTCCAAAAATAAAAGCTAGATTTTTTCCAAGACTTATTCTAGTCTCCCATATCCAGCGAACATGTTCCAATAGTGTCATTTAATATTTGCTTTAATCTGAATGACTTTGCAGCTTACAAAATTGTTAAATGTTTTAAGCATAAAAGCCTTTCTCCAAACCCTATGTTCCTGGAAGCATTCCCACTTCCATGTAGTCTAATAAAAGCTGTTACAGGTCTTCCTTTCTCATACCCTTAGGCCATTACACTACAAAAACACCACTGCAAATCACACAGCTGGAGAGACCTTACAGGAGTTTTCAACTGCAAGTTATACACAGAAAAAACTTCGTATTTCAGAGAAGCATTTTTCTTGTGAAAAACAGATCCTAAGGGCTAGCATCAGGTCTGATTGGCCAGATTTACTACAACCCACTGGCTGAATTGTATTCTACACCTCCCAAAGAAGAATTTGAATATCTTTGTAATAGTGGATTTACAAGCCCTGTACCTCAGCTCCACCGCTGCAGTGCACTGCCACTCAAATGGGTGTATTTATAATAGCACTATGGTTCAGGTCAGCAGCACACCTTTGAAGCACATTTTCTACTTACTGCCCCTTGCAATGCCTCATTCCTCATCACAGGGCAGTCTTGGAGCACACCAACATCACTCTTTCCACATGCCACCACACCAGGAGAATTTTTTTCCGGCAAGCGAGCGATGGGCGTCCAGTCCACAGGGCCCAAGGCGAGCCCTCGAGATGCTCCAGTGGTGGGCAGCACCTCCTCCGCACCAGTTGTTTTGCTCTAAAGCCCTGCCTGGGGCAGGGCAGCGCAGGCTGGGGCGAGGTCCCCAGCATGGGGCAGAGCCCCACGGCGCAGGGGGCTGCCGGCGGCCAAGGCCACCCCCGCTGCCCCCCTCTGCCTCCTGCCAGGCTGCGCCACGGGGGCAGCCAGCCCCACGGAAGGGAACGGGTCCCCGGCTCGCAAGCTCTTGCAGGTGCCCTTGTCATCTGCGGGAGCTTTAACTCGGCAGCTGCCTGCCAGAGGGACTTTGCAGGTGGCAGAGCTCGGTGAGCTTCTGCTGCTTTTAAGCGTTTGCCTGACGGTTGAGAAGAGCCTGCTCCTGCTGCTGGCTCTCGTTCCAGCCGAGAGAGCTCAGCTCCTGGCGGCGTTAGTCACACCCCTTGTCCCGCCAGAGACTGGTGGTGTGGGAGCTGTTTTGCAAGAGCTATGGGCTGAGCCTTTCGAGAGCCGTTTAACTGTTTAACCCTTTGTTTAACGCTGATTTATTGTTTCCTCCCGAGAAAGAAAGACAATCTTTAGCCTAGAAAAATATGATGATTCTTGAGCTGTAAAAGTGAGCTGCCACACCAGCAGGAAAGCCAGGCGTAACTGCGTGACTCCTCTGCTGAGGTCCCAGGTGGGAGATGCGACCAAGAAAGACAGTGTCCTGCTGTGTTTGCCAGGAAATCAGCCACTTGCCAGGGAGGCATTTCTCGCCTCTCCAGGACACCACAGGGAGTGGAGATGGTCTTGCCAGGAGCTCAGTGCCACTCGCAGTAGGGGTGAGACCCAGCAAGGCACATTTTATTTCCCAGACTTCTTGTACTTACACGTAACATCCTATGCTCATTATGTCCTTGGTGACTTCTTCAGTCATAACATCAAATTTCGAATCTCACTGTAGGATGGGATGTGCTGTCAACATGAGTGCCAGTGGAAAAACTTACTTATTAGCAGAAGGGAGTTTATGAACATGTTATGACTTTCTTCTTCATCTGATTCATGCTGAGATTATCCCAAACACTTCAGGGCAGAAGTAAACTAGGATGCACACATACATTTCCCCTGCCAGTAGTCTCCATATTTCACACAGGCATGAATAACTAGAAATTTGTAGCTAAGAAGTGGAAAATTCTTTCCTCTATCTGAAATACTTTAAAGGGCTCCTTTTATGCTATGCTCCCAGCCTTCCTTATCATTTGGTAGTGTTGTTAGCATTGTTGTAGCACTGATGATTTAAACAGAAGAGAGGAACAAATTTTTGATTTTGCATTTCTTCTCTCTAGTAATCCTTAAAAAAAAAATTTCTCTGGGTTAAGAGACAAAGTTAGTGGGACTTATGGACTAGCTTACTGGTACAACTGCAAGAAACCAATTTAGGTTAGGTTAGGCTAGGCTAGGCTGGGTGAGGAGCAGGGCAAATGGAGTGAAGATACTTGGGGTTAGAAAGTCCTTTCTCGGGGAAGTGCAGTGTTGTTCCTGCTTAGTGCTACACAATGTGACGTCATGGGGTGGGGGAAGAGGAAAGAGGAGGGGTGATCTCCTATCGAACAGCTGTTGCAGCTGTAGGGAGAAAAAAGGAGAAAGATCAGGAGCAGCAGCAGCAGCAGCAATCTGACCCCTGCAACAGGTAATATCTCTTGAGCACAGGTGACCCAGACTGCTCAAATGCGAAATGGATGGGGGGGGGGGGGGGAGGGGGGGGGGGGGGGCCCGCCAGGGAAAAG
>NW_010972616.1:18274-106885 GCF_000737465.1 Haliaeetus leucocephalus
GGGGGGGGGGGGGGGGGGGGGGGGGGGGGGGGGGAGAAGGGGGGTGGGATGTGCCTGCTAGAGAAAAGTACATCTTTTGTGCTGGTTCTCAGCAGCTTTCTTCTTCCTGAGCTTGCAGCGCTTGCAGCTTGTCACGGGGGTGGGAGGGCGAAGGGGTAGAAGTTCAGACCAATATGACTTAAAAGGAAACCGTGTCAGCAGAGGGGCTTTTCTAGCAGACCTATCCCAAAAAAAAAAAAAAAAAAAAAAAAAGGAACATCGCTCTCTGGTTTCAGTGCGAGGGTTGCTTCCTCCTGTACAGCCAGCCAGTATGGGCACGCGGGAAGGCAGCAGTGCCATGGCTGTGGAGGCAGGGAAGCGTGCAGTTCATGCAGGCCTGGGTGGGACCTCCCCTGAGAGGGACCCCACTGTGGCCTTCATCCTGGCACCTTGCAAGGGACACCAAGCCAGGGCAAGGGCTGCCCCGAGCTGAGTGCCGCTGGGTGCTACCTGTCACCTTTGTTCGAGCAGGACCTGGTCCTGACCACCCTTCAGACACTGAGGGTACCTACCTCCCTGCTTACCTCTGAGGGTAGCTACCACAGAGACACACTGTGCTAAAAGTAACAAAATGCAGCAATTATACTTACGTGATTTTTCTGCCTGTGGAAATAAATCAGGCTTTGCAAGCTAAAACTGTATCGATGGTAAAATTTATGCTGGTGAATAAAAGGGAGAAGAGGATGTTTGGGACCATGCTGCTGTGTGTGCTAGTTCAGAGTGGTCTTACGTTTCATCTAGATTCCTAGGTTTTCAGTCAGAGGGAAAGCAGCTAAAGCTTTACACTAAGCAAGGTTGATCCTAAATATGATAAACACATCCCTAGCATTTCAATGTATTTGGTATAAAATCAGCCACAGTAAGTGAGGTGGAACTGACAATGAAAACAACAGACAGCAAGTCCAGCCTCCTGGGTCTCTCTACTGCAAGACCCATGTGTGTTTCTTCTGTAATCAATGCAGGCACCATACTAAAATGTGCAGTGCTCCTCCAGTACCTTCAAATGAAAGCACCCTGAAAGTGTTAAAGCACATCACACTACAAGGAATAAATGCAGTAGCAAGTCCAATTTACAGAGCAGGCACCAGGGAGGCCAAGGTTTGTAAGGTTGGCCAGCAAGCCTGGGGCAGGGTCAGGAACTGAATAGCTACCTGGCGGATTGCTCGTCAGTGTTTTGTCTGCAAGGGTGAGGTGAACGTGGAACTGTGCCTGCTGTGAGTGGAGGGGAGCAGAAAATCTACTTAAAGCCTGTCTCTTCTGCCAGTGACCTTTCAAACAGAAGCAGATGGCTGAATTTTGTGTTGTGACACAAAACTGTTAGGACAGTGAAACAGGTTATCCTCAGTCTGCTTCTGGTTCTCTAGGTAGAGAGATCAACCTTTGGATGAGAAAGACCTTAGACAACAGTTACATTTCAGTTTCCTTTGAGTACACTGAAATCAACTTTTATTCTCTGCAGATTTCTTCACTTCTGACAAAGGTTTCTGTTTGGTCTTAGGTACCTTTTGTGCGGCGATTAACCCAGTAGGATGAAACCCCATTTTGAGATCAGGGCCGTTCCTTCACACAGTGGAGAGCATCACCAAGTGAGGGAGCTGTGCTGCTCACAGCTCTGGGGTGGGGAATGGTCCTCCAGGTAACACCAGCACGCTGCCCACCAGCACATCTCTACACTTCACTGGGAATATGGGGCCCTCCATAAATGCCAACAGCATGTATACATTTCAGTAGTCACCAGTACATTTTAAAGATGTTGAGTTCTAACATACGACGGCTGCCATATTGCCAAAACACTAGCGTGAAGCTGCATTTACAAATGTCTTCTTGGTTACATCCTGTTTAGCCAAGATTAAGCAGCTTAAGAATTGTAAAGACAACAGTTTTCTAGCCAGCCAGTAGAGGAAGAGTTTGGCAAATAATCCCAAATCACTGAAAGACAAGTTCTGAGGATGAGAGACAGATGTAGCAAAGCAAACTGCAGAAGAAGAGAGAAATCATATGCTCAGCTTGCATCCAGCGCAAAGCCTACATGGCAATACCAGACCAAAGAGACTGGTGGAGGTGCGCACTGGAAAGCCTCAATATTTTTATAACTGTTCCTGTAACTTTCATACCCACTACAGTAATTCCTATATATCCAGTAATAAGGCTGTTTCTTAAATCAGAACAATGTTCTTAATTTTTTGCCTTTTTTAATGTACAGTGTCCCATCTTCTTTTCTTACCACAAGAGAGAACAAAGTGTCATTCAGTAATAAAGCAGATGGGATTTGGGGTCAATATTTATAGAGCTCACTGGACTTTAGTCCAATTGACTTGTATCATACTTTTCCCAAAAGGAGTGTGAAGGGAATACATTCCTTTGTCTGGGTCCTCATATGTCTTATTTTCATGGTATCAAAGGGCACTGATGTCTCTTGGGATGTAAATTATGCCAGCAGATCTTTCTGTGCTTATAGAAGTGATGGTATGAATAGCAGCCATCCTGTGTAAGAGAAAGAACAGGAAGAGAGGAAGAAAGGCATTTTCTGTGACCTCCCTAGGATATACATAGATTAAAAATTTAGGAGATCGGTTTATCTAGATCAATTTACGGAAGTGTTTATTGTTATTTATGGTCTCAATCCAATGCTGGGAATGAAGTATATGCATTTATAATATTTAGATATTTCTAAACACAGAATTTCACTGTGTTTGTTAATGTACAGATACAAATGAAATAAAGTTTAATGGCAGAGACAAACTACATGAACACACTGGATCAAGGGGCAACTTAAAGAGATCTTACTGCCTATTGGGGCAGGAAATCAATTGGTCAAACACAAGAGATAAATTCTAGTAAAAAAATTAACAAATTAATTTCCCACAAAGGTAGACAGTCCTTTTCTTAGCTGGAGGACAGGCAAGCCTCTCTCTCTGGAATAAGTCAGAGGAAAATACATTTATGGGAAAGGGAAATTAAGTGTCTCCAGAGCCTATTAAGATTTGCAAAAAGTTAGATTACCTATGAAAATTAGGTTACAATTAGCTACAAGAGTTAGTCTGCTCCAACAGAAGACTCACTTTATTAAATGCAACTGGAAACACAGGCTGTACAGAAAAACAAAGACCCTAATTTAAAGTTTATCTTGAAAACCTGTAGAGCAAGTTGGTGAAAAAAAGAGAAGGACAGATATCCTTCAAACTGCATCAAATAAAAGCAGATTGAAATGTGGCTTTCTTTTCAATTTCTTCACCTACATTTTTATAAATACTTAAAACTATGCTGTCTGCTGGAGACACTGCAAATTATTTGCATTGTACTTTAAGCTGTCTTGAGCGCATGCTAGAGGCATGTCTTCTGGGAAGAACAGGATAAACCTCACCCAGGTGCAGAAATCCTGCTGCTGTCTGCGGGAGTCCAAGGCCCTCACCAGGGCTGTGGTGGGTGAGACCCCAGCAGTCGCTTGAGTCTGGTCACACCATCAAGGTAGAGCCAAGCCAAGGGGCTCAGGCTTGAATCCAGCAGTCAATGGAGTCTTTGTTTAGTTACTTTTTCCTCTGGAGGCAGAAATTTCACTGTATGGCCACAGATCACCCTACTCCGTGGTGGAAACTCAGCAATTTTTTCTGGGCATAACCTAGGTGTATCAGCAAAGGGAGCCTTTGATCCATTAGGGAAAGTACTGTTCTGTGACCACTGACAGACACAGACAGTTTTCATTGATCTGTGTACATTTCAGCTGTTTTCCTTTGATTTACTAACCTGTCCAAAGAGGCTGCAATTTCTACAGGTCAAAAAGCTTGAATATTGTAGTAAGTCATACAGTTTGCATTTTCACCTCCACAGCTTTACCATGAACACCTACCTCTTTGTGTATGACTTAATGCAATTCTGTGGACATTCCTGGATATTTACAAATATGATCATCAGGTTCATGTCATTTGGAAAAGGTAGGATTCCTTCTATATTTTCCTTAAAAGTTTTAAGAGACAGTGGCACACAGAAACATCAAATTAGAGATAAAGTTAGGATTCTGAATAGGTGTGTGTCCAATACCAGGGGCTGTAATTTCAGTTAGAAAAACATGGTGTCTTCCATTAAAAAGGATGAACAAAGTACTGGTACTTACATTCTGCCTGTGTCACATTAGGAATGAACCTCTTGTTTTGCTAATGAGCTTTAATATTCAGCAGCATGCTATTAACATTTGACTTGGCCATAGACCTAAATGTGATTAGGTCCAGTTGTTATGGTGAATATTAATCTTATTGAAGCAATATCTTTGTGGTTATTGCACATGACTATCTCCAAAAACATTACAACATATTTCTCTTTCCATTGCCTGGGGTTAAGGCACAAAAATAGAAAACTAGTGACTGGAAATTTAAAATACTGGTGGACAGTTGTAGACACATAAAATACCTACTTTGTGGTCTACTTGTTTTAGGAAGTGCCATGGGTACAGATACAGGCAGGAACTTAACATCTCCTCATGTTTAGAGGTTCCTCGTACATTTCCTCAACATTTCCTCATATTTAGAAATATCCTAGAGTGATATCTTTAAACCAACACATCCTGCACAGTGTTTTCCGGTGCATCAAGTATAGGGGATCCCATTCTTTTCTCAGCTTCCTGCCTCTGTCAGAGCCACACGCACAGAGTGGACTGCCTCCTCCCCTCCCCAAAGCTTTGCTTCTAGTACCCAAAAGCTTGGTACTGTGTGAACTTTATTTCTTGTCATCTCCAGTGGTGATGTGGCAAGAGCAAACCCAATAGTTGGTGCAGGCTTTCACCATATAACCACCCTCTAATTATCCTCTTCACTTCGCCTGTAGATTCATTGGCCGACACATTTTACTCCATAGGACTTGTAATGCGCCTTTGCCAGCTGTTGTCTATATTGGAGATCCTACACATCCTCACCGGCATTGATAAAAGCCGTCTCTTCCCAAGGATTCTGCAGGTAAGCCCATTTCTCAAGACCCTCCTTCCACGACCTACATGCTTCAGCTCTGCCTGCCCCTGGGGACAAGCCCAGGCTGAACTACCCTGAATGGTCCACCTGCACCCTTCCAGAGGGATCTTGGTCTGCTAATGGTTTGCTAACTGCAGGAACTGGGCCCTCAGAACTGGGTTGGGAAAGAGCTGCTCTCTGAACTTTTTTCTTTTTGAGTGAAACTTCATAGTGAGTGCCGCCCAGCCCACAACAGCAGGGACCTGGAGGATGTCCAGAGGAGTGGCCACCTGCAGAAATGGGGCAGCCCCCATTTCTAGGGCGCCATAGGTGGCTGAGGATACTACCTCCCCAGCCAACTTGTTTACAGCCAGAAGACAAAATTTTAGCGCCTAAGTTTTCATAGCTAATTCTTTTCCATGCCATTTCCTCACTGACAAGTGCATATTTATTTTGTAGACAAACACAAGATGAGATTTTGTGGGTAGCAAAGGGATGGCAGTGAGAAAACCACCAGCACATCAAGCCTCCTGAAACAGGGTTTGCTGGCGGTTATGGCGTGTGGAAGGAAAAGAATCGATAAAGAGAAATTAAGGGACTGAAGAAGAATTAATGCTGGGAGGGGAATGAAATGAGAATTGTCATATTCCTGCTGGAAGGGTCTCTGCCCTCTCAAACCCAGACAGAGGCAAATTGTGGCAACATCCAGTGGTTCTGATGCTGTTAAGGGGTTTACAGGGCATATGTTCAGCTGTAGACAGACAACCAGCCAAAAGATCACATGCTATAGCAGAAAACAAGATGATTCTCTGACATTTTCCTTAGCACACTCTTGTTTTCTGTTGGGAGTTAATCTCAAGTTCTGGTATTTTTCTTAATGTATTGGAAAAAGTAAAAATGTTGACTTGAGTTTACCTTCAGACCTTTCCAATCCTTAGTATTTGAATAATGGTGAAACTGGTGTTGCTCTCAGCAGTCAGAAGGTAGAAGAGTAAGAGTAGTTAGTTATGTTTTTAGTTTTCTGGATAGCCCATATTGTCAAATGACATATTGCATGGGTGAAGATGTTCCTCTTTTTAAATGTCCATTAGAAATTGATTGACTAATACAGATCTCTGTTCTTGATGCTGCTAAGTATGGTAGCAAATTCGTCAAACTGCAATTAACTTTTTTTCCCTGCCTAAATCTACATGCTTTTACACTAATCTAGGAAAAAAAAAAAGTATCCTATCTAATGTAACAAATCTCATGTCATCTGTTGGAGAGAAAAGCAGCCTGCTAATGCTAACAGTCCTTAAAGAAAGGCTTGTCCTGGCAGAGTTTACACATTCCCCAGCCCTGACATAGTCCATTCCGTTCCTACCCAGCCCTGCAGAAGCAGAGATCAGGGAAGCCTGCACAAACACTGCACTGTGTTGTGACAAAAGACACTAGATATGAAATGGATAGTCTGAGCAAGAAACTTTCTTGGGCAGTGCAATTACCGCAGTGCTCTCCAGGGCAGCATGGAGAAAGTGGGTCAGGGAACTATATGGCACTGTGACTCCAAACATTTGGCTCACAACAAAGATAGCTTTGGATCCTTAGTTCTTTCCCCAAGTGTTCTCTTACTGCAAACAACTCTTTTGCCTTGATGTTAGCAGTAGTCTCATGCTGTCCAAGCAGGATGTCTAAGCTCTTTGGTTTAGACTCTGCTATCACTTGGGTTGCCCTGCTTTTGCTGTGAGAGTGCAGGTCAAGCAGTTGTATGCCAACGGTACGCCCATATGCCTTGCCACACTCTCCCTCCTGCCCCTTAGGAAAAAAGAAAAGATATATTTTCCACAATGAACTGGGGAAGGACAGTTAAAGATGCTTACCTTACTGCAGCCTACTGCAGTCAGGGCAATGGTAAAGCTGCAAGAATTTGACAGTGGCTGCCCTGTTCTGCGTTCCCACCACCTGTTCTGACTCTAAGTTTAAAACATATCATTATGCATCCCTCAGGCCATGCAACACGTGCATATCCACAGTGAAGTTCATCTCAGGTGATCTCTAGGATGAGAGAACAGCTGGCTCTGGCAATGTCAGGGGAGCACATGGGTGGAGGTAATGCCACCTTTAAAACAAGCTGTGAAAGCACCCCTGTGGTGGTTGGTTGTTTTGTAGCCATTATAGCAGAGACAAGATTTAAGCAGAGTTTGAATGAAGGATTTCTGCCAAATACCCCATTTATTGTGGTTTAGTAGCATTTACAAGGAACACTTTGAGATACACATTACAGATAGTGGAAGAGCAAACTCAGAGGTGTTTTCTAGAAAACCCCTTCAGGATGGCCTCGCTGAGGGACAAAGTCTCAGGCCACCAGGCACCTGAGAAGGGTTAGGTAGGCCAAGGCCAAGCCACACCATGAAATAAAGATGAGTCCTGTGTGATGGATGCTCTGGAGGAAGGGAAGACAAGAGAGGGTCACAAAGTTGGTGCAAAGAGATGTCTCTCAGGGCATTTGCAGCTTGAATGACTGACAAGAGGACAGGACAACATGTCACATGTCATTGCAGTTGCCAAAACAGAGAATAATGAAATCTAGTAATCTGGCCAAGGTGTAAAGGCTGATGGGAATGGTACTTTAACAAGGAAGAGAGTAGGAAAGATGTAAGAAAAGACTGCTGTTTTTGTGAACAAAACACCAGTTCTTCATCTTGTGCAAAGAGGATTGGATTTGCCAGACTAAAAGTGATGTACTACAGCTTTGTGATAAAAACATTAATTTTTAACTTGAACTATTTAGTAGCACGTTTCTTACTTTTTTCTTTTAAACATTCACTAAATTGAAGAGCTATGTAAGGGTTTCAGGTACCAAGTACGATACTGCACAGTCATGGTTATTAAAAAATGGAAGTGAATGTATTGCCTGCTCCTGCCCTAACCTCAGCTGGTCTAATTTGCTCTGTTTCACTTACTTGCTTCAAATGCCCAGGCTGCCTTGTGGAAATTTATGCCATTCTACAGAACTTGCTGTATCCTGTGAGAGACCAATGCTGGGAGAGGAAGGAAATTCCAGTTTGATTTTAACACAAAGAACAAGAAGAAATGAAAAATGAAACCATTGTATTTATGCTTTGTGAGGTGTCAGCACATACTTCCTTTTTATGAATTTGAAAACATAGAACTTCTAGTTTTGCCCTTTTTTTTCAAGCGAGAAAATAGCAACAGAGAATACGGTATTTTCATTCATGTAAGGACAGATGATCCATAGAAGAAATGAGCTGTGGCTGAGTAGCAGCACATGCTTTTTATATACATGTGTATATATGTATGTGTGTATAAACACACATATACATATGCACATATATATGTGTGTATATTTATATATATACATGATTCCATGTACATATGTATAGATGTGTGTGTATAGGGGCACAATATCAACAGACATTTACTGGAATCTCTTCTTCAAATAGCAACCTGCCTTGTCACTTGCTGAAAAGGTCCCCAGCCTCTGACTAACCCCTGCATCTACCTTCAATTGTGTCTGGGTTACCTAAAGGTATGAGTGCTATGAAAGAAAAGGGCACAATGTCATAGAATCATAGATTCGTTTAGGTTGGAAAAGACCCTTAAGATCATCGAGTCCAACCGTAAAGCTAACACTGCCAAGTCCGCCAACAACCCGTGTCCCTAAGTGCCACGTCTACACGTCTTTTGAACATCTCCAGGAATGGTCGCTCCACCACTTCCCTGGGCAG
The DNA here is from genome assembly GCF_000737465.1 of Haliaeetus leucocephalus. Taxonomy (NCBI): domain Eukaryota; kingdom Metazoa; phylum Chordata; class Aves; order Accipitriformes; family Accipitridae; genus Haliaeetus; species Haliaeetus leucocephalus. The sequence goes on from NW_010972616.1 coordinate 26,979, forward strand.
CCTGTTCCGATGCCTGACAACCCTTTTGGTGAAGACATTTTTCCTAATAGCCAATCTAAACCTCCCCTGGCACAACTTGAGGCTGTTTCCTCTCATCTTATCACTTGTTACTTGGGAGAAGAGACCGATGACACCCACCTCGCTACAACCTCCTTTCAGGTAATTGTAAGAGAGCGATAAGGTCTGCCCTCAGCCTCCTTTTCTCCAGACTAAAGAACCCCAGTTCCGTCAGCCAATCCTCATAAAACTTGTGCTCTAGACCCTTCGCCAGCTTCGTTGCCCTTCTCTGGACACCCTCCAGCACCTCAGTGTCTTTCTTGCAGTGAGGGGCCCAAAACTGAACACAGTGCCTTGCCAGCACAAAGCACAGGGCAATCACTTCCCTAGTCCTGCTGGCCACACTATTTCTGTTACAAGCCAGGATGCCGTTGGCCTTCGATGCCGTTGGCCTTCGTGGTCACCTGGGCACACTGCTGGCTCATATTCAGCCATCTGTTGACCAACACCTCCCAGGTCCTTTTCCTCCAGGCAGCTTTCCAGCCACTCTTCCCCAAGCCTGTAGCGTTGCATAGGGTTGTTGTGACCCAAGCGCAGGACCCAACACTTGGCCTTGTTGAACCTCATAGAACTGGCCTCGGCCCATTGATCCAGCCTGTCCAGATCCCTCTGTAGAGCCTTCCTACCCTCCAGCAGATCAACACTCCCTCCCAACTTCATGTCATCTGCAAACTTGAAGGGAATAAAGGCAAGCAAGCAGGCAACCTCCTGATTCACACAGAAAAGCAGTAGAATGCCACTATATCCTCATGAGGACATCACAATTGCCCTGAGCAGCCAGGCCTGTGTCACGCTCCACAGATATGCTCCAGACCAAGGCCACAGGCATTTTTCAATTTTGGCCTGATGGCTGCTTTGTGCATCCCTTTGTTTACTGGCTGAGACTGCTGTCTAACAGGAACAGAAGACCTACAGGGGACCTGCTTTGTGTCAGGTCCAGTTCCCTGCTCTTGCAGGTGCTTAACCTACTTCACACAGTTTAATTACTGACTTCCATCATCTGCAACTAGTGAGGCTGAGTGCCTCCACTGTTCCCCTTCCCAAACATGAATCCTCTGATGGAGGAAATCTGCTGAGCCCCAGCTAGGTGATACTCACTGCTTCTTGTGCATCTGCTTGTGCCCCAGGGAGAGAAGGAAATCCACAGCCTCTTCCACTCCCAGACCGTGAGGCTGAATTGTGGGTCTCCATAGCTACTCTGTCTCATTGGCCAGTGCTCATCCTTTTGAAACTGGGCATGGTAGCTACCTGTCTACTGTTTATCCTTTTATCTCACTGGAACAGGATCAGCTCCTCATCACTTGACCCATGCTGTTTTCTAGCACTTTTCTACCCAGCCACCTCTTGAAGAGCAAGTGACTGTTTGGAAAATCTGCCAGCTCTCACATCTGAAAATACCTTTTAATCAAGAGACAATTCCCTGAAACATTCCTCATATTAACAATACTGCAGAACTCCCTCTCCACGCCCCGGTCTGATTTTAGGGTTGGTAACAAAATGCCCACACCACCAATGCTGCACTCCTTTACCAACCTCCACCAAAATGATTTTAACTCAGGTTCTACTTTATTTATTCTCACCAGCACACAATCCCGTTCAGTGTTCGCACTGCTTTTACCTTTGTTTTGATTTCCCTCTTGTGATGGTTGTCCCACCATGCTTCTCCTATCTCTGTTGTATCTGGTTTCAGATCCTGCATCAATACTTCCAGTTCCCCCATTTTCTTGCCAGGTTCCTCAGCATCAGTGTACAAACATAGGACTTACTATCTCTAACTCTCTCTTTCTTGGCCCACCTATACAGAAGTCTGTCAACATCTGATCTTCTTAGAAATCAATTCCTCTGTTAGGAACCAATGGGATCAGCAGCACAAGATGACAGTCAGGGCAGAGTGAGAGGCAGCAAAAGCATTTTTATCTGTTGTGGCCCCTCAGTGCTTTTCAGGATGAAGAACCAGATCCCTAGGGGATGGACATGCTCTCTTTCTATATGAAAAATTGCTCTCGCGTAATTTTGCTGAATAGTGAAGTGATGGCTGGTTTATCTGACAGATGTGGTTTGGAAAAAAAAGTCTGTAGGCAAAATGTTCCATGCAGGAACCAGTAAACATTATGTAGCAAAACTACCACACAAACTTGCTGAGAGGCCAGGTTCTTTCTTCGTTTAAGGTAGGAGTAAGGGGAAGGGGGAAAACCAGTGAAGAGAATGACTGCACTTATAAAAACCACCTTGTTAATCCATTTTCATTTCATGACTTTTCACTGACTTGACATCTTAACCCACAAAATCATTAAACCTAAGGTTCCTTATGGAAGAGATGGCAGTGGATATGAAAAAAACCAGATGAAGCTATACTGATACATACCAATTAAATAGATGCATGTTTTCTCCTTCAATGCTTTCAAATAGAGTGTGAATCAGAGTGAACCAGTACTGTTCTGGGAGAGTTTCACAAGCAACTGTTGGCAATACTGAATGCTACAGATATCTTTATTTTACAGGGCAGGGCATGGATACTGATGGGAAACTTGTCCAAGAAAGCTGCAAAAAGACACGCTTGTTTTTAAGTTCTTGAGCTTTAATATTGCCAAAGTATTTTTTTAAGCTGGAGACACTGCCTGTTCAATCCACTTTTATATCTTTTTGCTTGTAAAGGCATACCTTGTGGGTTGGGCAAGATTCAACTGCTAGAAAAATGCTATCACGTAAGTATTACAGCAATAATTCACATAAATGACAAGCTTAAACCCACTTCTCCTAGCCAGGAATAAGAAGGAAAGAAAAATAAGGAATTCTACTTTTCCTCTTCCTTTCTGCAAATCTTAACGTGAGAGAGATCCCTTGGGATGCAGATCTCCAAGCCATGGAAAGCAGAGCTGGGACTGTCAAATAGCACTGCCTGGCATACTACCCACTCAAGGGCCTCCTGTATCCCATGGCCTCCCAGGCAGCCTACAAGCAAGGAAGCTTACCCCCGCCAGCCCTCCAGGCACCGGGGCGCTGTGGGAGGAGTCCTTGCTCCCACCACCTCAGCTGGCTCATCCACGGGTTTCCTGGGCTACAAACCCAAGTCATCCCCGTTGGCAAGCAAACCTCCACACTCACCATAGCAGATCTATGATGTTGCAGCCAACAGTCTCCAGTTCCCCGAGCTGGAGGCCAATGGGCCCTTGAACAAAAGCAGGCCAAGAACTGAAACGTTCACTGGACCATTTGTGAAAAGCAAACCGCATTCACCTGTGGCCTCCTATTTTGCCAAAATAGCACAGAAATGACAGCTATAGAAGGTGCAACCTGAATTCACAGTTCTTTTTTTCTTTTCAGATCGCTGAGAGAATAATTGTTTTATTTGTCGTGATCAACAGTCAGGAAGAAGTTCAAGGGAAATACGTCGTGTGTGTTTTATTTTTCCTTTGGAATTTATTAGATGTGGTCAGGTAAGGAGTCAACAGCAAAACCATGAGGGAAAATGCAGAACCGCACCCCCACTGTGCTGCAGGCTCATTTCATTATTTCAAAATTGGTAGAAAAGCATACTATCCATTTTAAATAAAAGCTTGGACCTTACAAGCTACTTACTGATTTTTACAAAAATCCGCATAGCTGAGCAGCAGAGTGACTTACAGAAGTAAACTGTTGCATTAACAAAATGTAGTTCAAAGGCTTTGCTCTTTTTAACAAAAATTTAGAAGGAAATCACAACTACCTCCCAGAGAACAGCAATTTCCAAAACTGATTTACAATCCTATTGCTTTATTTTTTTTTTTTAGCATCTCACTTTGATCCAAGATTGGCAGCACAGTAAGGCAGCACCAGTAGAGCTTCTTACTGAGACGGAAAGACTATTCTGCGTTAATTGCACTGTGCTTTCCAAAAAGCCAAGAGCTCCTGCTGCAGAGACTGAGAATTTCGGTGTAGTAGGACATATATCACATGGCAGGGACAACGCAAATGAGGCAAAATGGATAGAAATACAATTCAGGATTTTTATTGCAAAAATTTTTTATGGTGGAAGCTTACCAGTACCTCCCTGTGGTAAAAGTATAATGGTGAAAATTCCACGTTACTGACTTTTGCATCGATATCTGAAGTCAGTAAACATTTCTCAAATGTAACTTAAGCCTCTACAGACCTCAGTTTGTAGACTTACAGCAGGGAAGACATATGGAATTAAGAAGCATTTTAATACGACACAGCCCTCATCGCAACCTCTGTATGGGAGCAAAATTTTTTCTTTCTGCTAAAATAGCTTTCTGCTATTTTAAATGCATTGCTTTGGGGACTGCCTGGGCAATATGGATTTAGGCAGCAAAGGAAACATACGTTATAAAAGAGATGTGAAAAAGGGAAATGTCAGGACTGGCAAGAAAGATTTTAAGTCCGCTTCAGAGTATTTGTGCTACATGTGTTAATAAACTACTACTTGTATTAATTATTTGGATTATTGCTCCATCCCATTTCATTTTGAAATTTGTAAAGCTAAAATAGTAGAACCTAATCTCAAATGAAAGTGTTCTGTGCAGCTGGAGAGAGGCCAAAAGTGTAAACAATATTGGCTGTAAAGTCCTGTCAGCGCATTACAGTCCTATCAATGCATCATTATTTTCTATCATTGCTAAAGAACACAGTCCAGCATCATAGCAGTAACAGCAGCTCTTTAATAGGCAAGATAGTGTGGTCTACAGCAGCAAATGACCAATTCAAATAATAACGCATAGTACAACTCATACAGATTTAGAATTCTTACCCAATTTATTTTACAGCATCTGTGCCATGTCCTAGCATCTCAAAGAAGCAGTCATGTCTAAAAGTGTACAGGAATATATCCCATCCCTGAGCCAACTAGTCTTGAAGTATTAGAAGTTCTTCCACATAGTTCTTCAGAGACATAAGTATCCTGTGCATTATGGCTAATGATATACTGAGAGCAAATTCTGCAAGGTTTTCTATATCTGATCTTTCCTGCTTATACTACAAACAGCCAAAGAACGTGTACAGGGGATGGAGCAGCTGTCTCCTTTTTGTATTGGGTTGAGATTATGCCTAAAAGCAATAATAATAAAAAACAGAGACAATCCTGAAGGTGGCAGACAGCAAACTTGAGAGAAAATGATACATTTATAGCCTATCAAACTCTTCTACAGTCCAGGAATCATGCAAACTTAGTCACATGAATTAATAAGAAGGGAATACAGAAAGTTTGTTTAATGCTGGTTCCATCTGTCAGAAACAGTCCTGGCTAACAGTGGCTTAAAAATCCTTATTTTCATATCTCTAGCAGGACCACAAGGCAAAAAGCCTTTCAGCTGACCAAAAATGCGATCAGACCTGTTTCTATGGTGTTTGGAAAGCTGCTGTACCACTTTTAGATCAAATTAGCTAGGATTAGCTCACCTTTGGAGACTGAAGTCCTAGGCATTCTGGTCTCCCAGTGAGCAACACTAACAGCCACAGTAAGAATAAAACGCTGCAGTACCATTGGAGGGCAACTGCTTTTTTCACACCTACTGCCCCTTCTAAAGTCCAAGGGAGGGGCAGCCATACTACAGATTAAATACCTGTGATTACCTTACTGTTTAGCCTCCTCCAGCAGTGGTTTAGCTAGGTCAGCAGTCATAAATCAGGATTTTCTCAGTCCCAAGCAACAGTCATATTCTGCCTGCCCCTCTCAGTTGTAATATACCTATCTGAAATCCATTTTCTGATAGACCAATATGAAATTGTGCTGGTTTCTGATAAAAGCTTTCGGCCTGGAGGGCTGTATTGCTGTCTGCCTGCTTTAGGGTAGCACCACAGACAACCCTTCCAAAGCAATGAACCATCTACTTTCAGACATCGATTACAGGCTGAACAATACTGTTGCAGTATTGCTCTGAAATTTTCTGATAGGCAGCTCCAAGCTCTTCTGCAACTCCCTTAGATTCTTCAAGAATGTATCTTTATTTTAAAGACATGATCATTCTCTCTGAGCTCATCTGCTGCTCCTTTTGGTGCAGGTACACTTACAACATGTTAGCAAGGATGGGAATATACTACCTACCACTGACATGGCTCAACTTTTCACTGTGCATCCCACTCTATCCCCTTTCAGTTCTGGCTAAAGGTAAGGAGATGGGAAAGGTACCAATTACTTGCTTCCTTAATCTTCTTCAATAAAATTTGATCAGTTCAACTGTGATTTGTGTTTAAGATATTTATTTTTCTGTTGCCAAAGTAGTCATAAATGTTTATATAATCTCATATTAACCTGTGTGTCACCCGTCTTTCTTTTTTGTGCTTTTTTCCTTAATAGGGGTTCTCTGGGGTTTGTGTGTCTGGTTTTAGTTTGGTTTGGTTTTTTAACAGTATGGGAAAGCATTCATTTTTCTGGGTAAAGCAGGAAAATACCCCCACAAAAGACACATGGATTCCCCCATTCCAGACTGACCACATTAGGCAGCAAGTCCCAAAGTTGCCTTCTCCGCCACTGAGGCTGACCTTACTGGCTCAGGCCATACTTAGCAGCTGATCACTTAGACCAGGAAATGTGCCCGCTGAGATCATATTGAAAGCAGTGCAACTACAGGAGTACCAGAACTTCTGACTGAATAGGAAATACTTGCTAATTCTAGTACTAAGAGCAATTAGCACCTCAGACCTACAAACTGAACTCAAGGAGAAAACAACATGTGCATATGTATATGAATGACACGGTAAATTCAGCATATAATATAGCTATCTGTGCCTTAAAAGCAACTGACTTTTATATGAAGCTTTTTGATGATCTTCCACCTCTTTTTAACTAAAGATTTACCATGTTATTTTACAGCATTTGCAATTTGTGTTTCACTGCCTTATTTTGAATCCTTTGGCACATACTCCATCAAGCTACCATTTCCATTCGCCTTTTCAATCTACTTCCCCTATGTTCTGAAAATGTACCTGCTAGTGCTCTTTATAGGTAAGTATCTCATATTCCAGAAAGCTGGGTCTCAACACAACAGGGTTGCCTACAACAACAAAAAATTAAATCAGTATAGCTTCTTTCCCAAACTCTCTCTCTGCCACATCTCCTGCAGACCGCTACAGGGAAGTTTATTATCACCAGCTGTCTCGATTTCTGATGTCTTTCAAATACAAATAATTGAATTTGCAAGAGACACTGTGTGTGAGAAGCATAAAAATACAAAACAAAAATACAGAAATTGCTTCAATGATCCTGGTCTTACAGTTACTTAACTGAAGTTTGCTTTTTTTTTTTTTCCCCCTTAAAAAAAGTCAATTCCCATTTGACCATACCCTCATTCTGTGCAACCCCTCCTCACTCATTTCTCCTAGCTGGTATGAGAAGTTTTATCTAAATTAAGACTTTTATAGCTTGATTATCCAAAGGGGTGAAAAAAGACCCCACCCCCAAACCTGCATGTAAATAGACCCCTTCTTCTCAACAAAATACTTTTGAAAAATTTGAACTGAATTTGCCTGCATTACAGCCAAGTCTTTGTTCTGTCACTGGCTTTAACACTAATTTGAAGGATCTCATCTTTGTGATGTTCCTAAGTTCATGGAAGGAACTGTGCAAAGTTGCCATATGAAGGCTCATACTGTTCCTTCTAAATAAACTGAAGACACTTTGGACTCTACTCCCTTGTCCTTACACCATTTTGTGTTTTGATTCAGGTATGTGCTTTATCATCCAGAACCTCTTCTCCGAAAGGAAGGCACACCTAGGGACAGGCAACATCAAAAAGAAAAGAAGCTAAGTTGATATTTTGTTTGGAAATAAGAAATATATACCCAGTGGGCTGCTGCATATCATAGGTTAAAAAGAAATTAGACAAAGATTTTCAATGCAAAACTTCTGTTTGCATGTACATTATCTGTCTGTGTACAATTTTCAGATAAGGCAGGTCTCTTTAATGCACCTCAAAAATAACGCTGCTCAAAATAACTAGTTACTTGGAAAGTTTTGACTTCAAATGGCAGTAGTATTAAAAATAAATATATTTTTTCTAACATATATTAGAGAACGCTGAAAAAAATTGAAGACTGCCTCCACTCACAATCACACCAACAACCTTTATTTTGGTGTTAATTCTTGCCTCATTAGCAACAGATATTCTGTAATGACAAAATCAATTTAATCTATACGATTATTTTATATTAGGCCAACATGTATGTGCCTCATATATATAAACACTAAATAGGCCAGAACTGGAATCTCTCAAGGAGCAGAAGCTGGAAACTTTGCAACCTATGAGACTCACATGATGATCAGCCCCAGGCATTCACAAAGGATCCCTCACATTCTTGTCCAACCTTCACTTCTCCAAACAAGATTCCAGAAAATGCAGCTAAACCACAAAGGCAAGTGATCAGGTACTCATCTACTGTATATTCAAGGGAATATTTAAGGATCAGAAGTAAAAACTTATAATCATGTGACTGGCAGACATCAAGAATCTCTTTCCCCACAATGATTTTCTTCATGCTTAACAGCAGACAGATACGCAAAAGAAGTGTACAGTAGTCAGGCCAAATATATACTGTTCTTTAAAGGGAAGTGAATGACTATCACAAGCTATGTGCAAAATTCTAAGCGTTTTACTGAAGTGCATTGCTCCTCATACTTCTGTAGACTGACTATCTGTGAGAATGCAACTAGAACATAGTCTTCAAAGGCTGGGAATGAAGAATACAGACAGCAACCCAGTGGACTGTACAAGCAAAAATGGACAAATAACTGCCTAGAGGCTGGCAGGGGCTCTTCTGATATTTCATCCATATTGACTATCACCTACATTTGAATTCAAGCAGGTGGGGGAGAAAAGTGAGGCTATTTTTTTGAGCTTGACTGAAAACTAGGGGGAGGGAGGAAAGATAAAAGTTGGAGGGAAGATAATATTTAAAGGGAAAATGAACACTATCACAAATGAAGAGGCTTTTGCCTGTATGACTTTCTAAACCATGCAGCCTAAGAGGGTATGTAAGGAAAGAGTAAAGCTGGCCTCAATGAACTCATTTGTTTGTTACGAAAGGTCACCTACTATAATTTTTGTTTATTTAATATATGTGGCAGACAATGCCTGCAGACTATTGTGACCACTGGAGTATCTGCAAACCATAAGCAACAAAGTCATGCATGCAATAGTATAGGGTCAACCCTGGATATTTTTTTTGAAAGCACTGCAAACAGAGGTAGGAATTTGGAACTGGTTAGTACTTCCACTTTGGAGTTCTGTCTGACCCAAACTGATTCAAATGTGGACAACGTGAAGAAACGCACAGAGCAGCTGAATAGGATGACAGCTTTGAAGAAGAGAGCCAGAACAAGAACACTTCACATCAAACCACTGTGTAACATGCTAAAGGTGAAACATGGACATTTTTCCCCTTGAAATTCAATCTAATGTGTTTGTCCTCAAACTGTCTAGAGTTAACATGCCCTGTAGGAGGAAACATGACATATGATATTGTACTGGATCTCTGTGGCAAGTGGGGAAGCTGCAGGGATGGCCTCTGTGAGAAGAAGCCAGGGGCTTCCCCGATGCCAGACACAGCTAGTTCCAGCCAGCTCCAAAACAGAGCCATCACAGGACACTGCTGAGCCAAACAGCAAAGCTGATAGCACCTCTGTGAAAACAGATTTAAGAAAAGGTAGAAAACTCTACATAGCAGCTGTGAGAGAGAAGAATAAGAAAAACACAGAAACAGCTCTGCAGACACCAAGGTTAGTGGGGAAAGACAGGAGGAGGTGCTCCACGCACTGCAGCAGATTCCCCTGCAGCCCATGGGGAAGACCATGGTGGAGCAGGTTGCCCCTCTGCAACCCATGGAGGACGACGCTAGACACAATACCCATGCTACAGCAGGTGGATGTGCCCTGAAGGAAGCTGCAGCCCATGGAGAGCCCCCACAGGAGCAAGTTCCTGGCAGGAACTGTGGCCCAATGACAGACCCACACTGGAGCAGCCTTTTCCATGATCCTTTCATGGAAAGGACCCATGCTAGAGCAGTTCTTGAAGAGCTGCAGCCTGTGAGAAGGAACCATGCTGCAGCAGTTCATGAAGGACTGTATCCCATGGGAGGGACCCCAGTGTGAAGAAGAACAAGCATCAGAGATGAAGGTTTACGAACTGACTGCCACCCCCATTCCCTACCCACCCTGCACTTCTTGGGGAGAGAGGAAGTAGAAGAGTCAGGAATGAAGGAGTGAAGTAGAGGTTAGGAAGAAGGGAGGAGTGGGGCAAAGGTGGTTTTAGTTTTGTCTTTGTTTCTTACCATCCTACTCTATTTTTAGTTGGCAATAAATTACTCTTCCCCAAGTCAAGTCTGTTTTTGTGACAGTAAATGGTAAATGATCTCCCTGTCTGCAGGTTAGACTAAGAGTTCTGTAGTTCCCTGGGTCTTCCCTCATGCCCTTCTGGTAAATTAGAATAATACTGGCTAGCTTCCAGTCAGCAGGGACCTCCACAGACTCCCAAGACCTCTGGTAGATGATTGAGAGGGGTCCTGCTGTAACATCTACCAGCTCGTTCAGTACTCTGGGATGAATCCTGTCAGGCCCCAGGGACTTACAAAGATTCAGCTGATGCAAGTGGCCATTTACAATTTCAGTGTCCACAAAAGGAGAGTCACTGCTCCTACATGTCCTCTAACTCAAGAGAACCAGGCAGCCCAAGGTCTATGAGTATTATTAAAGACTGAGGCAAAAAAAAGCACTGAAGGCCTCTGCCTTTTCTTCATCTCTGTTTGTCAGGTGACTATCTTCACCAGGTATTGGTCCAATACCTTCTTTAGACCTCCTCTTACTCTTAACATATGCAAAAAATAATTTTTTCTTATCTGACCCAACACTGGCCAGTTTCAACTCTAGTTGAACTTTGGCCTTTTGTGTTTTCTCCCTACACATGTGAACCACAGCTCTGTACTCTTCCTGTGAAGCCTGACCTTGTTTCTGGAGATCATACAATTTCTTTTCTGCCTAAGGTCTGAGAGGAGTTCCCTGTTCAGCCAAGCTGGTTTTCTGCCCTGCTTGCTTGACTTTTGGCACAATGGGATTGACTGCTCCTGTGCTTCTAAAATGTGGTTCTTAAAAACTGAGCAGCACTCATGGATCCCTAAGCCCTCAAACGCAGATTCCAAGGGCACACTGCTAACTAGCTCGCTGAGCAGCTTTAAGCTTGCTCTCTTGAAATCCAGGGTAGCAACTCTGTTGGCCTTTTTTCTCATTATGCCAAAAAATTTAAACTCAACCATTTCATGATCATTGTGGCCAAGACAGCTAGCTACCATCACATCTCCCATGAGTCCTCTATTCAAAACCAACAAGTCTAAGAGGGCATCTTTCCTAGTTGGCTTACTGAGTGCATGTGACAAATTATCTTCAACATACTTCTGGAATTCCCCAGACTTGCTTGTGACAGTGGTCTGGTATTCCCAGTTGATGTCTGGGAAGTTGAAATCTCCCATAACTACAAGGGCTACCAATCCAGAGATTTCTCCTAATTGCCCATAGAATAAATCATCAGTGCTATCATCGTGGCTCAGTGAACAATAGTAGACACCCACAACAACATCTGCTTTGTTTTCCATCCTCCTAATCCTCACCCAAAGGCTGTCAACCACATCATCCCTAAGTGTAAGGGCTGTACAGTCAAACCTCTCCCTTATGTATAGCAGAACTCCTCCACCTTGCCTGCCCTGCTTATCCCTCCTGAACTGCCTATAGCCCTGCATCCAGCACTCTAGTCTTGAGATTCATTCCACCAAGTCTCACCAATACCAGTGACACCATAGCTCTGGGAACTGACCAACACTTCCAGTTCATACTGTTTGTTTCTCATACTGCATGCACTAGTGTATAACCATTTCAGATATGCTCCTAAACCAATGCTCCCTGGAGCTGTGTTAGCATTGCCACCCTCAAGCAGTGCTATGCCATCCCTTGGCTTACCTTTTCTACTGTGTATCAGTATAGTTTAATTCACTCTCTACTATGCAAACTAAAACACAGCATGTGGGCATTACCCAGAGATTCCCTTTAAAAAAAGGCAAACTTTTAATCTGAATTAAAACGCTAATACATATGCAAACTCAGATGAGTAAAGGTGTAAGTTAGTTTGAAACAGTACACTAGAGATGGCACCATTAAACGTGACATATTTGGCTTTGTTAGAGGTTACTTAGAAGTGCACACAATTGGAAATGTCATGCACTGAGATACTGACTCAGTGACAACCACTTTCAGTGAATCCTTCTGTACATTCACCTTTAGACTGTCTTCTCAGTATACAGCTGCATACAGAGCAGGAAATTACCATTATTATACACTATTTCGGAAATACAAACAAGTACTGCATTAATCCTCCACACACCTAATCACTGAAGAAATGTCTAATCGCTGTGGGAAACTCACTGTAACCTGTTACGTGAGAAAAGCCCATAAAGAAGTCAGAGGAGAATTTCTTCTGCAGGGGAGATGTTATCAGTCCTGAAATAAAGAGAATTCCTGCAATAGGGCGTGGCTTCTAGATGTAGGGCGATAACATTTCATGCAAGGTGGTCAAAATCAACAACGCTCTCACTAGTACTGCTTTGGAAGACATTACGGACCAGTGCCCAAGCAATTATATTCAGTTATTTTGTCTACTCTAGTGAGGAGGATTGCTAAATACAAACCCCCTTTTAAAGTCTGTCTTAGCCAGACCGCAAAGTGGAAAAGTTCTCTATTCCTTCAGAACGAGAAGAGTATTAAATAAGGAAAATGGCAGGGGCTAATCTATTTAAGATGGCAAAGGTGGAAAAGAGTTGCTGTATTGTCTGTCCTTTTTGCCTAGAGGCAGAGAAAAACTCTGCTTATGTGCAAAGGAAGGTAAAGGAGACGAGAACAGTTAGAAGTGGAAGGAAAACCGAAACCATCCTGGAGCTGGGGACATAGCAGCTATTAGGATCGTTGACTTATTTCAATGATGTTGATAAAGCTGTTGCAAAATTGACAAGCATACCACCGCTTTCAGAAACGCTGCTCACATTATATACCTTTAATGTGTTCTCACTACTGCGCAAGAGCATCATGTTATTACTAAAAAAGAGTTATCAGTTAAAAAGTAATGCTCATTCAGAAGTCTGTTACACTAAAACATACTTTAGTAAATACGCTACATCCAAACAAATTTTACGAGTTGTTTTTTTTTTACTCACTCCTACAAAGCTTCCATGAGTTAAAAGAAATACTCCACTCCAGCTTTCGAGGCTTCCAGCTGTCATTGAAACAACTCAACTGAAACCATTGAATGTGTGTTTCTCATTTATAATCAGTAGAGCCCAAACCATGCTACATAGTTTGTTAAAGAACAACACCCCATCAGTGATAAACAAAACACTGTTTTTCATCTTATGAGTCTTTGGGAGGAGGTAAAAGGATGGGGAAAAAAAATAATCCAAAACCTTCTGATCGGAAATCTCTTTGAAATTGGTCTTCTTGATGCCCGAGTTGTAATATTACGCTTTCAGGTATGAACAGTTTTCTTCATTTGACAAGATACAGTATGCAGCTACCACCCATATGCTTTAGTCCACACTGCCTTCTTCTTGAACTCTGCAAGAGATCTCAAGGCCAGAAGTGTAACTGTGAAGACAAGGACAAATTACATTAATCTGTGCAGTCCAAACTGGAAAAGATGTGACAGTATTCTCCCCAGTCATTTTACTAACACAGGTATAGATTCAGTGTTCCTTTTACTGACTCTTTTCATGACTTTTTACAGACGAGAGTCTCCAACAACCCTTAGCATTGTTTCTGGTGAAGATTAGCAGACACAACAGGGGAATTCTGAAATTTATCAGGGAGTGACTAAAGACTGCAGACCCTCAAAACAAGGCTAATTATCCTAGTAATGCAAATAACTTATAACCAGATTTCATGTTTAGGTCCAACAAATCAGGTGATTCAAAGGAGATGCCTTGTGTTAATGGAAAGAAGCACAAGCACACTTACTTCCCTTAAGAGTATTTGCGGTGTCCTCTTAAAATGACTTGCACAGATTATATTCACAATCTTACATCTCTAGGTGAGCAACGGAGTGCATACTAGGGCCACATGCCATTACTGTAATTCAGGTATTTCCCATCTTTCTTTTCATACATCTTTTCAGCAGCCCTCATTTCTCTATCCTTTCTTGTCAGACCACTCTACTAGGCTGTCACTTCCTGTCTCCTATGCCTTCCCCACAGTTCAGTCTTCAGTTGCACCTGAATAAATTGTTATGTGATTTCTATTCTAGCACTGGAGTGTTTCCAAATAGCATGTTGCATTTTATTTTTAAGGGTAACTTCAAAAACAGTTAGATCTATCACTGAAATATGCTTGTAGGACCAGATGTACCTTTAGGTTCTTTGGATTTTCAGTAGTACATTCTAAGCATCAGCAGATGAGACAGCAAATATAAGAAGGTGTTACAGACACAAATGTTTATCTACGAAGGTTTCCTTGAATACAAAATATAGCTCTCCTATATATGCTAATAGTATAGATTCATCTCACTCCTTTTAACAACTGGATTTTGATCTGTACTGATAAATTATGGAAAAATAAGGACCCAATATAAAATATCCTACCTTTCAGCAGGTCCATGGAAGATTCTGATAATGCTTCCTTAGGACTTTCCATCATATTGATCAGCCAGTCAATAAACTAAAGATTGAAATATAAAGGAAAATCTGAATTAAAAGAGCCTCTGTATCAGAACACCACAAATTCTTTTCAGTTTGACAGGCAACATCTGGTTGCTACTAAACTCATAGTTACCTAATCAGAGGCAGTGGCCAATCAAGCTTCTGCCCAAACTATCCAAACGCCCTAGAGTACATCTCACTGTCAGTGTAATTTCTCCCACAGCTGGATCTGAAATTCCCTTTGTTCATTCTCATTACCTCAGCAATAATTCTTTGTAATGAAGAAGGCACAGTAAATAGTTTCCCTCCGTCTTGCCTGTTCATGCCTTTAACCTATTAATATGATCCCTTCTTATGGGTCTCTTGTCCAAACGTTTTACTGCAAATCCTTCAGAACTCTTACTGCCTTTGTCCCTCTTTTGACCTCTCTCATTCTTCACTGTTTTTCTGGCAGTGCAGGGTGCCTGGAGGACAACGTGATATTTCAAACTTATCAGGATGATTTTCAGGGCATAGTCTCAAACTCTTCCCTAAAGCCTAATTAGGCATATTAACATGCATTCCTCCGACATTCTGAATTCTGACTTCAGTGGTACCTCTGGGCACTGGAGTGTACAGGAGCCAGTCCTTAACAGATTCTGGTTTGCACAAACCAGGTAATTAGTAATCTATAGGTTTATAACAATATTTCTATGTATCTCAAACACAAGCAATCTACAGCAGGCTTGCCAAATTTGGCACAATTTTCCACACGTATTTTCAACTTATATCTGAAAATAAATGACACACACTACAAACTGCACAGAAGATCTTTGATTCCCTAAATTGCCACTGTGGTGATGTCCAACTGCAGAGGATCTGTCTTTCAGTGTTCAAAAGACTGACTTGCTACCAGCAGCTGCCAACTCTCCTCTCTCACCTGTACCCTCTTAAGAGTTTGACTCCCAAAATTGGAATGTTTTTTGTTCTTTGCAACTCTCACATTTTACTTGAGAAACCACATTCAGTCTTTTGAGACAAGTCATATCTGATTGCAAATAAAGAACAAGCTCACAAGTCAGATGCAATAGATATAGAGGAAATAACTGCTCTGCCTAAGACTTTAGCTAGCTACTAAAAAAGGGGTGCTTTCTGACTGTTGGAAAATGCTTACCGCTACATGCAATTTTACCTTCTGTGTTTGTTCTTTCCAAACCTCTTTAGCCAGCAAAAGGGAAATGCTGCTTGGAAGGAGAGTGAGAGTCTCTTGCACAGCAAGCTTGTCAGTGGGGTGCCTGCCAACGTGATTCTCAGATAATTCTGGTAATACCATTTGGTGCTTCCATGGTGACCAGTTAGCACTAAGGCCAAGCAGTAATGGTGCACCATGGTCAGCCCAGGCCACCACAGAAGCTGCAAACAGCCACAGAAGGAAATCTATGCACTAAACAGGAAAAAGGCAAAAATGCACTTTATTAAATGAATAATACAGAAGAGGAAGAAAACCCCAATAAAAAAAACCCCAAGCCAAAAATCCAGATGGTGGCTTGCTCTTCAAAACAATCATCTGAAAATTCAGCTAACATTCAAAATGCAAGAACTAAAAAGTTCTTAATATTCTCTTATGCTCTGAAGCAGCATAAGCCTTTTTCTAAACTCCAAATCAAACTAAAATATCTACAGAAAGAAAAGCAAAACCACACTCTTCTAAAATCATCCTTTAGATTAAGGCTGACCCACATTTCATTTAAAACGAGGAAATAACTTCTTTACAGCAAGCTGACTGTTGAGGAAAATTAGAGATGGTCACCCTTGTGGTACTGCAAATGGTTGGGAAATACTGCAGCAATGTAATGAATGCCTTTCTGATCTAAGCAGCAGCTTATTTTATGTCCTCAGCCAGAAGACTTAAGCAGCTGAACAGAGTAACAATGAACAATATTAGTTCCCTGAAACTGTCCAAGCCCTCTTAGAAACAGCAGCTGCATAGTTTTGACCTGCATAGACAGTTCTATTGGCGAATTCAAATTTTTGCTTTAATTGTTCTAAATACAGTAAATTCAAAGGAATTATTTTCTTTAGTTGCCTTTAGCTTCTATCATAATTTAAATGTCATGGTTACTTTAAAGTAAGAGTTTTAAATGCACAGACATTCACAAAAATCAACAAGAATTTCTCTATGGAGGCAAGATGACATAAAAGCATGGGGAATAATACTTATTGCTGAGGAAGAATGTGAAATACATCAAAAACTCCTTTTTTCCTGAAAGCTGCAAAGTACTTTCACAGCATGTACCTCTTTAAGATTGACATTTTGTAAGGGTGTTGACTGGTATGCTAGGTTTCTGATGTAGCCCATCAAGTCTAGCAGCCAGTCCATTCTTTTCAGCACTCCTAGAAGAACAAAAACATTGACTCACATAACACTAGAATGCACCACTTTTCATTAAAAAGCAAGCACAGGGAATCACTATAGCAACAAAGCACTGACTGTGGAAGAACAATGATCACCAATACCACTATCACATTTGATTCATGGTTGCTACTGACAGAAGGCATACGGGCAATTAAACTGTACAAAAACTTTGCTTAAAATGCAGGCAACACACTGGACACACAGAAAAAGGAATGCTGAGCTAGAATTATTTCACATTATGGCAGCCTGCCTGAACTTTTTGCCCCAGTACTTCATCTAAGTCTAGCACTGATGTCACTGTACATTGGGCAGGAATGTGGGGAGTGCTGCGAAAATCCTCCTACAGCGCAGAGAGGATCAGTAAAATACAGTTAAGGCATGCAAATAAAATCAGCCCTCAACCCAAGGATGGAACATACTTAATTGATTCAGATTCTGCTGTCCAAAATTTGTTCTACCTCCTACAAACTAATAACCATCTTCACCTTTGAGACCATATCACTTCGTACACTACCACTTCCTTGTACTCTTTACATGTGCCCTCTTTCATGTTGCCTCCTCTTTTACTCAGAGGAACCTCACTTCACTCATTAAAAACTGACTACTGTTTGAAGTTCTTCAACCACAGCTGGCAACTAAGGCATCTAGCAATGTAATGCTTTGAAGTTGTTCTGTGAACACAGGCAGCCAAAGATGCTTCTGCCATGAAAATGAGGAGACCTCATTCTTGCCTCCCTCTGTTCTTGTTTCTTCCTCCTTTATCTCCTGTGTGATTCTGCTACTTCTCTGGCATCAGCTCCAGTGCTTTATCAGATCCTTAGCTGAGACAGCCCAACTCATTAACCAACCAGAACTATCTGGTATGGTTATAAGGAGGTGGAAGGGCAATTTGTTTCCTGGGTTAACTCAGTGCAAGAAGTTCAGAAAAGCAAGCTATCTCCTTGGTTCAACCAATCTCAAGGGAACATGCCCCTACATACTGTCTCACACACTGATATATCAGATATTAGATCTGAAGGTTGCACAATTACTGGTCTCTGACATGCTATGTACATTTCTAATGCTAATGCTACTGTACACTGAAAGTCAAAAAAGACTAGGAAACACAGATCTAGTCAAAAGTCTGGTCTGCAAACAACCTGGCTGAGATAATGACTTACAGCTGATCCACAGAAACATAAAGAATTGGAGAAAAACATAAAAGCCATATTTGATACAAGTATTTGAAGAGCAGAAAAATTCTGAAGATTGAGTAGTTTCTAATATGGAGAAATTTCGAAACACGTGGGTTAAACCATCTTAAAATTATTTTAAAAGAATTAGTGTAGATCCATCGATATCTGTGACTTTGTTGTTGATTCTTCTTTAAGCCTGACCTTACCTGTGTTTTCATGGTTCACAATACGAGCATGATAGAAACCATGCAAGAGCATCCATAAAATACTTTCTTTCTGGTGATATCCTGCCACAGTATCAATCACGGCACTCAAGTTCATCAGAGGCAGTCTGCCTTGAGAAATTAAATACACTTTCGTGAATGTGGCCTTCTCTATATTGTTCTGCAAATGCAATTAAAACCAATGTTAAATTAAAATGCATTCCTCTTTATAAAAAAAGGGGAAAAATTCTTTGATTATCTAGCAGGCTAATTTTTCTTCAATACAATTATGAAACAGAAGAATGTACATATTACTTTAATTTTACATGCTTCTAAATAGTGCAAAGTGCAACTCAGTACTGTTTGACTGTTTTCATACTTCTTTAAATTTTACATTCCCCTTTAAACTGAAATGAGCCAGCTTGACCGTTCTGGAGACTCACATCTCTTGCAAGACAGAGTCACTGCAGTGACAAAAAGGGTTTTCTAAATGGTGTTTTCCAGTGTGGAAATAAGACCTCAAAGATATAAGGAAATGACAGTTCAGTTTTTCTAACCTGTTTAAATGCATGATTCTCTAGCGAATCTGCCAGTAAACAGAACAACAAGGTTTTATGTCATGGGTGTTTGTTTGTAACAACCTGATCTGAAACCATCAAGTCCTTCCACGCAGGTAATTTCTTAGCATTTCAGCTGCTAAAAATTCCACTGCTGATTGATTCCACTGGTGAGCGAGAAGCTGAAAGCTTTTCTATTCCATTGTCATCCCTAGCCATCTTGTCCACCAGGAAACATTCTGAGTGTGAATGCAAACTTAGCACATTAAGTCAAGAACGGAAGGTTGTTCAGCCAAAGTATTTCACATTTTTAACTGAAGCAAGGATCCACCAGTTCAAGCACAGCTAGTCACTGGGCTGCATTTATGGTGGTTATGTTAACCAAAGAGGACTATGGTCTGCCATTTGCATCATTGGCCTTGGCTTCAGAGGATCTAACACCATTCCTGTTCTGCTAGGAGAGCCCTGCCTGACCTTGACGAAGTTACTTAAACTCTCCAGTTCAAAGCTCCCAGGTCAAACCAGTAGTATTTCAGTTCCCTTGAGAAAGTTTTGGATATGGGCTCTTGCCGCTTTTGCTTCTCTCTGCTGCCTGAAAATTAGAGCCAGAACACTCTTACTTGCATGGCAGATAAAACAGAGCTCTCAATGAGCTAAAACATGCTGGTGACAGGAAAAATGTTAAGGCATGCTTCTTTCACAAGATTTGGTGATAAAAGACCAGAAGTAAAACAGCATTACCTTAGAGATCTGGAAAATGTGATCAATCTCTGAATCAGCCATTTCTGAGATACATTTTGCTACATCAATATACATCTCCAGTTCACCTCTCTGGAAATAGAAAAGTAAATGCATATTTAGATGTATACTTCCAGGTTTCTTCATCATTAAATTGGTAAGTCCAGGAACTTCCTTAGTGATCATGATAAATATTTAATCTAGTCTCTAGCCTCATTTTATTTATTCTATTTTAGAAAGTCTGTGTTTGTTGGGGACTTCAATGTACTTAATTATTAAGGAATAATGGTATCTGAAAACTTTCAAAGAATTTGTTTTCTTTTCAATGGAAAAGTGCCTTTCCTTGGAGATATTTTCTGTAGCTAGACAGTTTCTTTAAATCATTGTGAGAAGCTTAATCCTCTGTGGGGAAAATACCCAAACCCTTCTGATTGTTCTCTGCTTCTGTTTTAATAACATTTATTTCAGTACTAATACTGTATTTTTCCATTACCAAATCATTTATGAGGGAAAAGTGCACATTAAATTGGTTTCACAACTTAGTCATATTGTAAAGAATATCCGAAAGTAACTTAAATTGAAATTATGCAGGCATCTTAACTACTATCACTAAAAATTTCACATCTACTTCATGTTTCAAATCTGATGGGTCAGTGCAAAAAGATGGGACTTACCATCAGTTAAAAATATCCAGTTACAATATTCATACACCTTATACTTACTCCTTACCTGAACTTCATTTGGTAGAAGCTCAAATATTTTCTCCACAGCCTGGCACAAAAAGCTCCAGCAGTACTGGGCAGGGTTTGGAAGTTTCATTGCCTGCATGAGCCCCTGTAAAACACACTGGCAAATTTCTGGTTTTTTGGTGCGGTTCTTCACCTCGAATTGTTGTATCACAAACACTTCTGTAAAAGACTGTAGTTTGTCTTCTGCAACATGTTTCATCCACAGAGGCAGGGACATGAAAAGGTATTTCTGGGTTTTCATCTGAAAAGCAAAAACTTCTGCTTAGTTTCAGGTTCTAGCTCTTCACTGACCTTCAAGTATTGTTATAAAGGATGAATTTATAAAAAAGTGGCTCAAACACCACTTAAAAAAAGCACTCAAAGTCATAAATACTTCTCATTTCTTCTTCCCTCTTTTGACGAATTGCTTGAATTAAGAAGAGTTCAAACTTGTCAACATTCTATTTTCCTTAAAAATTGAGGAACTTTCTTTTTATGAACCCTAGATATCATGTCTCTGTACCGGCAGGACAATTGTAATTTCCCTATATGGTGCCCACTGCATTCCTACATAAAGCATACTGACTAACTAGACAGCCAAGGACAGAAGTATGGTACTCCTAGCACCATTAATATTACTACCTAGTGAGGAAGAACAAATAATTACCTTGAAGGATCCAAAGCTCACACACTCTGTGGCTGAGCTCATTTTGTGACCTCAAATCCCCATTGCAGTGAGAAACTGGTGTTCAGAAATAAAATCTTTCTTTTTTTGGTACCTTATCAATTATGTATCTTAAAATTGCCACCAAGTGTTTGCGTATCTGTGAAGATGAATGAATTAAAAACTACAAGACAAAAATACCCCTTGAAGAACTGGAAAAGATCACAGAAATCCACATTGGATTTTATGGGAATTGTCATGAACGTGTTCCTCAATCTGTATAAACTGACAGAACTGCACAGTCAAGTGAACATGTTCCTCAATTTGTATAAACTGACAGAACTGCACAGTCAAGTGCACTGTGGGATTCAGGGAGTTTTATATACTGTATCATGGAGTCCATGTTGTACCTCTCTAAGAACTGCACTGTAGTGGAGGATAAGCCCAAATTTGATTATACTATAGGTTAGTCTATTGACTATCTACAGAATTAAGGCAAGGCTTTCAAGAAGTAACACATTTTACTAGATCAAGAGACACTGCTAGAAGAAGCAGGCAAGCTTTTGGACAGATACATTGGACTTTTTTCTAAGACTATCAGCTGGTATAATAAAAGATACTTTTTTTCTCCCTACATGCCATGCCTTCTTACATCTCTAGGTTGTCAGAGCTATAGCATAAAACGAGGGAGAGGAAAAAGATCTTAAGCAATCTAAGTAAAACCAATGTAGCAGATCTTAAGTTTGCCTTGAATTTCAAGGTGCCAGAACAGCCTTTCTCTCACTATAAATATTCACTAAACAATATTTCTGCAGGATTCTGAACCCAGTAATCCTTTTCTGGTGAGACATCCTAAACATCATCACTGAGGAATCCTATAGGAAAGAAGGAGGTGCTGAGGTCCCACAGATTTTCTGACATACATACACTGAGACTGTAGACAAGGGGAGGTGCCACCCACATCCCCAAAAGGATTGCTGCATTTTGAGATGACTGGGCCTGTGTCACAGCCAGTTGAAGGCAGAGATGTTTTACCTCATCGCCTAAAGCAGAAGAAAACAAACGGAAGTTATGAAGAAGTTATTATCACTTTAAATTTGTTCTCAACTCATAAAATAAAGGAGTCTTATTGTTCTACTAGAGCGCTACATTAAAATTTGCTTTTCTAGAGCTGCTGCTTAAAGCTTTTAAGCACATACATGTTTGAAGTCTCCTCATCCCATTCATGCACTTTCAGCAAGAAATCTCAGGATTTGTCCAAGTTCATTTCAATTCACTCAAGAATAAAAATGTGGGAATGGTAAGAAAAGTAAGAATTAAAAAACTCCTTGCCAAATAAAGAGAAAATTAAATCTACAGAAGGAGAAATGAGACAATATTCCTTCCTGCTAAATGTAGGAGTAATTAGCATTTGTTCACATTTCTGCTCTTCCATGTTCATATAATATGTCACAGAACAGAGGTTATTCACTGTTACTGCTGTGGATGCTTGGTTGCAGCATTCTCCAGGTTAACACATGGGAAGACCTTACTGTGCATAGAGGTTATGATGGTTATGGAGTCCTTATTGGTTTCCCTTTAAAATCCGCTTAATGACTGGTACAGCCTGTTTCTTAATAGAATAACTTGTCATAAATATGTGGAAGAGGTACTTTGAGCAATGGCATGGCTTCCATACAGTTCATGATTGCTACAGCAACATAAAGACAAACAATTTTAAGTATACTAGCATCTGACCCATTAGACAGAAGATACATTACTGTTAAATGTCAGCATAAACCTTAAATAGGTGCTTTGCAAGTTAAAAAGTTCTTTCAGTAATGAAAGTGGCAATCTATATAACGTGACTTTATACAGTTCACTAATATTAGTGCATGAACAAAGCAAAGATTTAAGAATCTAGTATCAGGCTCTTCAAAATAAAGTATCTTATACAAGAAGTTAAGTCATCTGCAGAACTTGGAAAGGGTGAAATTGTAACAAGATACTTTGGTAAACAATCAGAAAATTGTCTCTCACTAGCTTGGACTGCTAAGACACAGATTATGGTTTGCCTATGACTGTTCACTTCAGAGCACTACTGAATAACAAACAGGTACTACTTCAATTACATTATATAGCTTCTGCTCAGCAACAACTGCAATAAACCTTGTAAGATGGGAAAGCAATCTGTTATCTTCAATATGTTTACAGACGAACAAATCTTCACAGTAGAATTTGTGAAACATTTAAGGTTCATAAAAACAATCATGAATTCTCAGACATGGATAACAGTGACCTAGGGAATCTGAGAGAACTGAGTACATACTCTTAATTTTCATAAAAATATCCATGATATAGCTGCTCCAGAAAAAGCATGTTAAGAGTGCCAGGTCGAGGGACATGATTCTCCCCCTGTACTCTGCTCTCATGAGACCCCACCTGGAGTACTACGTCCAGCTCTGGGGCCTCCTAACATAAGAAGGACATGGGCCTGCTCGAGTGGGTTCAGAGGAGGGCCACAAAGATGATCAGGGGTCTGGAGCACCTCCCCTACGAGGACAGGCTGAGAGAGTTGGGGTTGTTCAGCCTGGAGAAGAGAAGGCTCCGGGGAGACCTTATAGCAGCCTTCCAGTACCTAAAGGGGGCCTACAGGGAAGATGGGGAGGGACTCTTTCATCAGGGAGTGTAATGATAGGATGAGGGGTAATGGGGGTGGTGAGGCACTGGAATAGGTTGCCCGGAGAAGTTGTGGATGCCCCATCCCTGGAAGTGTTCAAGGCCAGGCTGGATGGGGCTTTGAGCAACCTGGTCTAGTGGAAAGTATGCCTGCCCATAGCAGGGGAGTTGGAACCTGATGATCTTTAAAGTCCCTTCCAACCCAAACCACTCTATGATTCTGTAACTATTAGGTCATAATACAACTGTTCTGCGTTATACTTTCTAGCACAACATGACTATTGCTCATTAGCACACAGCAAGACCTATTTCTGCATGTAAATATAATCTAGAGAAGGGTGTGCAACTTCCACAACACTACAGAGGGCCAGTCAAGAGAGATTATGTATAAAAATGTAGACTATGATGCTGTCTGAAGTCAATAAAACTTAGTCACAAAACTGATGTACTGTTTCCTCTGGAATTCCCCTGATTGACAAAAGTAATACTCCTAAATGAAAAACAGGAATAAAAAAATCCCCCATACATTTAACAAGTTTCAGCTATTCATAAGGTTGCATGCCAATTTGCATCAGCAGAGCTCAGTATAGGAAATTCTTTCACTTATTCTTATGAAAGACTTTACAATCAATTGCAAGAATACCAAGTGAAACAGAAATTGCAGCTCAAGTATAAGCAAAATGTTTAATATGTAGCCAAAATCCTTCTGTATCTAGCAAGTAGTTGTTCCTCATAGGACATTAATTAGTTACATTTTTAGTGCTTATACAAGCACTCTGTATAAGTAAAATAAACACCAGAAAGAAATAAGAACAACCTTCCATATTCTGGGCTGTACAGCACAGCAATTTAAATGCAACAGTTGTAAAAGAATCTGCAAGGCCAGTAATAACAGTTACATATATCAGGAGAAACAAAACTCAGTGGAATCAAACAAGGGAATACAGAACTTCGCACAGTAGTTTGTTGGGTTTTCTTAAGGAAATGAGTTTGAAACTCAGACACTTATACCAACCAAAACAGGCACCGACAGATATCCTGAGTAGAAAAATATTATACAAGCTGTTCAACACAATACTTCAGGATCAAAGCTACTCTACAGCACGAAGAAAAATGCTCTTAGAAGCACTGACAAAATCAGGATCATGATAGAAAAAGGGATATGCTTTTCTCTGTCACCCAGTGTAATTTAGTAGAAAGTGTATTTCAGACTAGTGATAGCTAGATTAACTATGGAACAGTTCAAACTTGTGATAAAGCTGCCTGCAGCCTCTGACACAGGCATTGGACCAGCATTTAGTGGATACTGAAAATAAGATACAATTAGTTGAGTTTCATGATGGGCTCTTCTTACTGTAAATAGTTCAAATGAAAAATTTGGTCCAATTTCACCAGTGGTTTAGGTAACTTCCAATACTCCTCCCAACTTCTCAGCTCTGATCTTCTCTAGTTTTTTATTGAGTTAAAACAAACTGTGTCCACACGGTGATCACAAATATATGCTTGCAAACATTAAAAAGTTGGTCTTGAAAGCATAGTAAACACTTCAATCCCTGCAATAACTTCAAGCCCTGAAGTGGGCTCTAAAGTTTTTGAAAGCTGTGTTAGTAAAGAAGTCCTGTGACAAGTACAAAAGACTTAATAGAAAACTATTAACCTTACCAAAGTTTAGCCTCATCAAAGGAGAAAGAATGGATGCCCAGTTTACAGGTGGATACTGATGGCTTTCTCCAACTAATGCAATGGGTGCCAGTGCTACTTTCACCAGCTCAGCTGGGACAGATTCAGGGCCTGTAACAGAAGATTCAATCAGAGTCTGAGTTTTATACACACACATTTGGCTAAACAGCTCAGGAAAAAAATATGAGCACTGCACTGAAGACCAATCTGTAGGGAAGAACTGAAAAGCATTATAGAATTACTGTTATTTCTTTTTGTATCTGAGAATTAGCTATCTCTTGTTTGTAATCAACAGTTGTATTTTTAACATTTACGTCCTATCAAAAAAGGCTTTTTGTTACTGATAAATAGAAGCTTTCAGGTTCCTTCTCCTTGAACCAATTTATGACTTAATTACAGATATTCATCTAGTAGGGTAGTATTTTTGCATTTGTTAGTAGGAGAACAGCGAAGTTTTCTGACACTGTTCTTCTTCCCGATCCTGCAGGTACAGGCCACAAAAACTGTCAGACAGGTGCTAACCTTTGATACATACTGTGTTCCTTAAACAAAGGGAGTTAAGTCAATGAAAGTCCTCCTGGAGGCAAGGCATGGGCAATTTTTACCTCCACTGAAAGCAAAGCCTGCTTCATAGAACAGCAGTGAGCTCACTTTGCTCCACAGAGGAATAATCTCATTTGCTTTATCATCCTTAAGACTGTACTCCAAGGCATTTCTTTTACTAGCACTTGTTATGTAAGAGCATACTTTCTTCAGGTTCCTTTGCATTTATCACACATTGCCGTAACCCATCTGAACACCACTATGTTACAGAAAATCTTAACCTGGGATCACTGAAATAAGGGGCAGCATAAAGTTTGTCTGATTATGGAGTACTCCTGAGGATACATGCTAACACTTAAAGTGATTTGACTTTCATTCCCACAGGGAAGATATATCATCTCACAGACACACAGGGAAGGGGAAAGGTTTAAAAAGTCATAAAAATTCAGTGGAGAAAACTAAAGCCCTAACTACACAATTCTTTTTGAGTGTTATTCATTTCTTGTTTATAGATTAAATATCCCACACTAGTGAATTTCAAATTAGTATTTAGAAAAGTTCTCTTAGCAAATAAGAGCAGGTTATTAAGGTCACCTTTTATAGTCATAACAAATTTCCCAGAGGGATACTGTAGTTTGACCCCTTCTTACCTTTCTTTCCACTTTCAATGGCAAAGTCAATGGCTGCCCTGATAAAGCTGGTTTCAGGCAAGTAGCTAAAATCTGGAGGAACTGTGAAGACAAAAGGACTGTTTATATACTAAAACATGCCAGCAGAAATTATAACCTCCAGCTCCCATATAAATTCAAAGGCCAAACTGAGCTATGTTTGAGCTAACTAATTCTGTAGATGACTCAAAGCATTTAGACCACAAGATAATTGATAGATGTATTTGCTTTTCCACTTCTAAGGCAAGCTAAACATTTGTGTTGGTGAGAGGTGCCAGGTCTAAAAAAACAAATTCATTGACCAACTGAAAAGCCAGGGATAAGAACTTTCTTAAAATGTATCAGCCACTGCAAGTCAGGCTTTAAAAGTGTATTGGGTTTGTGTGCCAAGGTTTTGGTAGCGGGGGACAGGGGGGTGACAGGGGTGGCTCCTGTGAGAAGCTGCTAGAAGCTTCCCCTATGTCTGATACAGGCAATGCCAGCTGGCACCAAGATGGACCCACCGCTGGCCATGGCCAAGCCAATCAGCAACACTGGTAGAGCCTCTGGTATGACATATTTAAGAAGGAAAAAAAAAAGTTGCTGCGACACAGAACTGACTCCCGTGGGACAGACCCCACGCTGGAGCAGGGGAAGAGTGAGGAGTCCTCCCCCTGAGAAGGAAGGAGCGGCAGAGACAACGTGCGATGAACTGACCCCAACCCCCATTCCCTGTCCCCCTGTGCTGCTGGGGTGGGGTGGGAGGTAGGTAGAAAATCCGGGAGTGAAGTTGTGCCCAGGAAGAGGGAGGGGTTAGGGGAAGGTGTTTTAAGATTTGGTTTTATTTCTCATTACCCTACTCTGGTTGATTGGCAATAAATTAAGTTAATTTTTCCCAAGTTGATTCTGTTTTGCCCGTGATGTAATTGGTGAGTGATCTCTCCCTGTCCTTATCTCGACCCATGAGCCTTTTGTTCTATTTTCTCTCCCTTGTCCAGCTGAGGGGGGGAGTGATAGAGTGGCTGCATGGTGCTTACTTGCTGGCTGGGGTTAAACCACAACAAAAAGGGAGAGCTTCAAAAGCTTAGTAAGCTTAATACAACAGACACATTCCGTATCTATCTAACCTCAGGCACAAGTGCCAAGATTATACAAAAGCAGAAACTCCAAGAATCTTTTTTTCTGTGATGAGGAAGTTTATCTACACTTCGTATTATTGGTTCCCAACTTGGTTCACACTGAAGTGAACAGCTTCCACTTCATTAGTTCCCTTCTATTATTGGTATTTCATCAATGGTGTAATCCTGCCTTTATTTTACCAACGATATTGAAACAACACCAGAAGGTAATGATATATCGACAGAATATGAATTTCTGTGCTGTTACACTGAAAGGGCACAGAACACTAGTTTTTGACTTCAGCTAACCAGAGAAGATCTGTTCTAGAAAAACACTTTTCAAAAGTCAGGTTGCTCTTGTTATCAATCAGTTTTTAAGTGTTGGCTATTTTATACAGTGGGAAGTGCTAAAACAAAGAGTAGATTAATCAGTTATCAGGGCATGGAGTGGATAATGTAGATGTCAAACACATGTGCCATACGCAGTGTAAAACTTCTTTACAATTTATTCTATAAAAGAATAAAGACAGAAGCAATATACAAGTTTGACCAGAAAAACTTAGAACCTTACTTTGATACTGCAAGCAAAAGCAGATGGGGGGATCCTATGCAGCACACTGATTCCTGCTTCATGTTCCAACCTTCAGGTCTGGCACACAGGACCATGAGGTCTCCAATTCAAAGGCTGTCATGTCATTTAATAGGGCTGCAACGTCTAGCCTGTATTGTCTAATGTGTTTGTTGCTGCCTTTTTAGTTAGGTGCTACTTCTATATGTTCTTTAAGCAGCAATAATAAAGCATCTTACCGGATGCCCTGTTTTGGGTAGAAGACAAACAGGACATATGAAGGCGTCCCAAAAGTCCGGCTGCATTTGTCTGAAGGCCAACCTGCCCTGAAAAACTGATTATCTGTTGAGACAATAAACCACTAGTTAGACAATTTTCCCTGCATTGTCTCACTTAGGCTGGACACAGACATTATGCAGTTTCTTTAAACAGATTTGGCCTGTTTGTGCAAGGTGTCATGGTTCCCTAGCGCATTATCCAAAGCAGGGGACAGAGGCTACATTCTTACCTGTGTAAGGGTTCTGATGACTTCATTCAGCTTACTTTGAAACTGAGAGGACTGAATGCTCTCAGATTTCAGCTGCCAAAGGAAAAAAAATGATGTGAATTTTATAAGGCAACAAAAGAAACAACAAAACAGAGAACACGTACTGAAAAGACAGATTACATTTGCACACATGCCTTTTTGTGGGAGAGTGGAGGACAAAAAGAGAAAGCCTAAGTGGCTGTAAACTTTTCCCCAATAGCACTGCACATGGGCCACATGAAGGGAAAATGGAACAAACCCCATGTTACACATTGTAATTTCATCCCGCCTGGTTCATATCCAGCATGACTCACTATTGCATAAATGGGATGCCCTGGTATATATATAACCACTGCTGTAAGGACGCAGAGGATGTCATTCCATCTTGCCTTCTAGCCAAATTTCTAGAAGCGATAAAGGTACCATTTGCTTTCATGTTCTCACCTCTATCATGCCTCCTTCAGAACCCACCAGTGCAACCAGCCCACTGACAGCAGCCAGACGGTGCATTGTTGGAGAACCCTGGAAGTGTAATTCAGGATCAGTGAGTCAATGCCATCACACATCACTCCTGTAGGGCAAACCACATGTTTCTTCCGACTTAAAAACCATGACCGCTATCACTTGTACAGCTCTCATCCCAACAACCTTTTCAGGTCAGACTCCAGCATGCTGGATCATTATTCATCCCTCTCTTGGTGAATGAAAGCTTCAAATGGAGCTTCCCCTGCCTCATCCCCAAACTGAAATCATCATGCATTTCTCCCTGACAAATCACTTTCTTCTAGCATGCTGTATTCCACAAAATATGCCAGTGCAATTCAACTCTGAAATACTGTTTCTTTAATGATACTTACCTTCAGCTGCAATCTTAATATGCAAGTTTACAGTTTGATTTCAAACACACAATTTTTGTTACAATGAGATAAAATTATTATAACAACCGAGGCACTATAATCACCATTCTGTTAGTCTAATTTTGATAAAGAGCACCTAATTTCACAAGGCATCTTCATTTAATAACCTAGATTTTATCCTTGGATATTGTTCCAATTAGTAAAGATGTCCAAATTAGGATGTCATTGAAATAAGCATTTCCCATAAATCATCCAAGCAGAAAAGAAACTTTTTTTTTCCTTTAGCAAACAGCCCAAAGACATATTTTTGTTTCCAAATGTCAATCAAACAGCATGTTCAGATAGTTCTAACTTTTCCTAGCATCGCTCCTGCAGAAGCAAGGAAAATTATGTCCCTACCATTCATTTAAAACCATCCCTCCTCCCCCCCTGCAAAAAACAGGATATGAATTCAAACTCCTTTACCTCTGCAAGCACAATTTTTATCCAGGTTGGCATTAGTCTGTTACTCAGGTCTTCGGCTTTCCCATGACCACAAGCTGACAATCCATGTACTATTGCGCCTAGAGCTAAAGCAAAACCGTGGGTCTGTAAGGTGAAAGAGACACATTAAAAAACAGATTTTCCAAAGGATTCTGTATTCTTTTTAATATTTATTATTGAAACATTACTTAAATATTTATTATTTCCCAATAATTACAGGTAATGTCTTTGTCTAAAATACTGGATGCTTTCTTATTTCAAGTATTTTCTCATGTCAATTGACATAGGATTTTCTGAGATTAAATACTGATCTTTGGCACATAGATTGCTCTGGAGCCTTTATTTTAGAGCAGACTTGAAGCACATATGAAGATAAAATACTTAGCAAAAGTAGTTTGTTTTGACTTCCTATTTTCCAGCTAAACATTCTAAACAGCTGATTACTGTAAAAGCAGGCTTTGATTCAAAATGGTTGCCTTTTTAATTTTTTTTTTCCTTTTTTTCTGGCAAGCATGTAATAAAAAAAGGACATGCACTGAAATATGGAAATTATTTTTGGCATTTTTAGAGGGTAACCCAAGGACGCTAGGGATGAAACAGACACTTGGAGGAAGCTGTGGCTGTAGTTATGATGCACTGCTTGGAGGCTAAGGGAAAGCAAAAATTCAGAAGAGCACAGTAGATGTATTTTCCTACTAATTAAAAGAATCTAAAGAAACATGTTATAAAAGAGACAAAAATTGGCAACATGCAGGGACTAAACACATGAAGAACTCAAAAGTACCAACTTCCCTTCTAAACACAATCAAACATATAAAATCTGTTTTTATTTTACTGTCTGGTAATTGCTATACACCCGTAGACAGAGCATCAATGGATCAAGTGGTAGTCTTGGTAATTGCACGGTATGCACAACATGCTCAATGTTAGTTAATGCTGAAAGTAGACCAATATCATTTTCTTGAAGTTACAGTCTGGGTAAAGCAGTATCCAATATTAAATAGGTAAGAGAAAACCAGAACTGAAGCAAAGCCTAAACACTGAATTATGACCTGCTGATTATTTTCCACTAAGGTCCGTAGCTTATTCATGGCCTCCTCAGCCTCAGCTGCTTCTATGATTCCAACACTGAAAGCAGAGACACAGGAACAGGCCACAGAATAGGCAAGTACCTGAAAAAAATTATTTAATTCTGTTAACCAGTGTTCGATCAAATTCACTGTAGCAATGTGCACATGGAGCAATGTGCCAGCACAATAAAAAAGCCATTTTCAATTTATACTTTCAGATGTTTATTCCCTCTCTGAAAGATTCTTCATTGATGCTAAATTAAACAAACACAGGTAAAGCTTGGAAGTGCTTCTGGTTTTATGTAGGTCAAACTCCTGATCTTCCACACAAATGTAGCTATTCTTCTTAACATAAGTATCTGATCATTATTTATGTGAGCTTACACAGCATGCTATGACCCATCAGGGCTACAAGCAGGTCCACAAGGCCAGAAGAGGAGCATGTAGTAGAACTGTCTCTCCTACACACAGTGCATGACACTAGCCTCATGCAGAAGGATTCACAAGTGACACTGATTTTCTGTTCTTCAGTCTTAGAGCTGGAGAATAAGGAAATGGAAGTCTGAACTTGCAACAAGGTAACTGTGCCAACTGTTTAACCTCCTTCCTACCAAAGCTAAACCACAGAACAACACATGGCTTTAAGGTAAGTAGAGAGCACCTATCTACTGTGCAGGACTGACAATAATTTGACTTCCAGCAAGTAATGCTCAGATTGTACCTCTTGTTGCAGCAGGCCAAAGTTACCTCTCATGTACAGGATTATATCCCCAGCCATTTATGGCTCTGAAAGAGCCTCTTGTGCGTCTCATAAATATCACAGCACTCATCCTAGGGTGCTGGCCAAATTTTATTCATGTAATTATCTGTACAATTCCTTACAGAGATTTTAATTGAAAAGAGTAGATTTTGCTTCTCATCCCAAAGCATCTCATGATGTTAAACAGCTGCTGCCTTCCGTCTCAGAAGTTGCTGTATTTAACCCAGTTTAAGTTCAGTAAAGCACTTTGAGATCTCTGGGGAGAGAGAAATAATTTCATAGCTGTAAGTCATTTTAATGCATGAACCATAAACTGCAAAAGGCTAATCCCCAGCATATATGCACTGCCAAAAAAACCCTGAACTCCATTAAAGAAGGCCTTTAATAAAGAGCTTTCAGAGCAGTACCCAGGGAAAGAGAATAATACTACCAATCTCTGCTAACTCCCTTTAAAAAAACCAGAGGATTATGCAACTCAGCTGTTCAGCTGCTGCAGGCTTACATACATCAGGTATAGGGTTGGTTTTTTTGTGCAAAACACCTGCTTATTCCGATTCTTCTTTTCTGTTGTAAAATCCTCCAATTTCATCAGTTTTCCTTCTCAAGCTTTACCTCATAGGTTATAGACTTAGTGCATGGGCCATGTCAAAACTTGCAGGACATATCTTGGCAAAATAAATTGAAATGCATGCTCAAACTTAGCGGAGGTCAGTTTAAAACTTCAAAACATAGTTATAATGAGAACAGCAAACAAGGCCATAGCAGCATTCACAAGTGCAAGATTCACATTAGCTAGTGACAGCAGCTTTCAAAGAAGTAAACAGAAGGCATATTGAAGGAGGAAGTATTAGCATTAAGACTGCCTCCAAGAGTAACCTGCTGTCTGCTTTCTTAAGTAGATCAGATGAGCAGTAAACAACTGCATATGAGACCCATATCCACAGTTACTCAGGACCTAACTTTCAACAATTTAATTTGAGGTTAATGAATTAAAGAAGCACTTCAAAGAATTATGTCTGTTATCTTTTCAGGCAGTTTCTTAATGTTTGTGCAGCATTACAGGTTACTCTATTATTATTATTATTGTTTTCTTCTGCAGATATAGACCCATACATTGTGAAAGAAATAACAGAAACCAAGCATTCCATACTACAGATACAAAGCTTCAGTAAAAAGTCTATAGTTATTAAAGGGAGGCAAGAAAGTAAAAGGAAGATTTAATATCTGCAATAAAATAGGTCATACCTCCTGGACCCATCTGCTTTGGTCCTCACTGCTGTCCAGGTATTTACAGAGTTTTTGAAATGAAGCGGAAACATGCACTCGCGATTCTGTTTGGCTACTGTGACTCATAAGGGAAAGAACAAGTCCTACTCCCAAAATACATCCAGTGCTTAAAGAGAAGACAAAAGAAAATTATTAAGCATGCTTTGGCTGCTCTGAACTCTCTTTTCACCCCAACAAGGGTTGCTGAGAAAAAAGACCTCTTGGCCTTGCCTGACGACTAGCCCTGTGGATAATTACTTACCACAGTCAATTTTACAAATGGTTTTTATTTCACACATCAGTGATGCTTTTGGGGAGACACAGGATTAAAGAAGAGCATAAGAAGGAAACTTGTGTTAAAAATAATAAATCCTACACATACAGCCTCATTATTCCTTCTGCCCCTCAAGAACCAATAGCTCCATCAACAAGCACATCAACTAGTATGACAGAAGTATGGATCTAAACTTCTGTATCTGATTTATACTGATATCCCAAACTCTGATAGCCCAGTTAAACATACTAATTACAGGTCCACTGGCTGTATTAGGGTCTGTTGCTCTCAGACTCCTCCAAGAGGTGTTCCAGTTTGCAAAAATAATGAAATTCATTTCAGAATGTGAGTGTCACGTATACATTCTAACCCATATGTACTAATATATGCATATGCAACCGTGGACCAGCTTCAACAGGGCAGACATATCCAGCACAACTAACAGTTTGATGCTGAGGATACTTAAAATTGCAACAGGAAGTTGCAACAGCTTCAAAGTATGTAACTTAATAGGGCAGCTGGCACGAACAGCTTCACAGTCTCTGCCTCTTTCACATTTGACCAGAAATTCCATTCTGGACCAAAGAACTCTTACTAAATTCAGCACCTGTGCTCCCACAACAAGTTTCAGTTTCCACAGGTCATCGGTCATAATATGGAAAAGTTTTGTCAGAAAATTCCCAAGCAGTTCTGGCTGCCATCATGAGATACTAAAAGCATAGCAGATACTCACTGCTCTGAAGGTGATCTCTCACTGGCACACATACACAATAGCTTAAAGAAGCAGGTCTTATGAACACTTTGTCCACCTCAAGCATCTCCCTGAGCATGCCAATGACAGACACTGCATGTAGCAAGGAGTTAAATGTGGCTAGGATCTTAGGCATTCCTCTAAGCTTCTGCCATCCAACTTAAAAATGGGAAGAGTTACTGCTTTTACTGACCTAAGTAAAAAAGAAACTTCTGAGAATAACTTCAGTCATGTTTATAAGCTAATGCTTTTCAGCAACTGGTGATGAAGATGGTGAGCATGACTAGAAAACTTGGGAGTGGTGTCTTGGCAGTGGCATCTTCTTCTTCCAGCAAAGAAGATGAAACAAACCTTTGGAATCAACTCTTTTAAGTAACTGCCATATCTGAATTAATGAACAGCCAACAAAATAAGGATGTGGCTTATACGTAAGAGTTCTATACACAATTTTACACTGTTCCTTGTTGACAAAAATACACAGAAAGAAAACAAAGTTCCTAATTAGAGGTACAATATATTATGTTGTTGACTCTCAGCAAAGACCCAAACCATAAGTGGGGACTGAAGCAAGAGTAAAACTTCACCCCCTCTGCTCCCCTTTTCGTAACTAGCAATTGTTTTCACTTGGCAACCTTGTTTGTGATCTGTATAAAATTAATACTTAAGTGCACTTCATCCACACAATATCTCAGATTTCCCAACCTTGTTTGTGATATATATAAAATTGATATTTAAGTGCACTTCATCCACACGGTATCTCAGATTTTCTCAGAAAATTTTAAGTGATTTACTACCAATGCATCAGACATACTGCACTATCATCACAACTCATATTTGAATCTAATGCCATTTATCTCAATAATGTAACTGAGCACTGTACAGTGCAGTACAGTCCATCACATCACAGAATGAAGGACTTAATGAACAAACCATGAAACAAAATAAAAGGCTTGTATTTTAGGATGAAGGAAAACTGGTATTTTCCTGATAATACTGAGGTCAGTGGAGTGTGACAGGTTTCTGTAAGAACAATATAAAAGTTTGATGACAGTTTTGATTGAAAATGTCTTCAAGTCAAATCAAACAGCTACTTACCTTGCAAAAAACTCCATAAAAAGCAAGTCAGTTTAATGCTCCACACAGCAATTTAAAGGAAGGGTATTGTGTATTTCAAGATTCGTAACAATTTGCTCTTTACCACATCTTTACTCAACGTGTATCAGTGTTTATATTTGTTTAATATTTCTCCAGTATTTATTCTTACAGAAGCAAGGTAGTCTGCCATGCAATAACTTTATACAAAAAGCCGTATTTGCAAAGGTCTTGTAGCATTCATCCTCAATATGGGACATGTAACAAGGCAAGCCAGAAAAACTCTACTGCTCCTAGGCATTCTCAAAAACTTTTTACATGCAAACCTTTCAAAAGCTCAGAGTTAACCCAATCTTCAACATGTTTTCTTTTGTTTGCTGGAAGGCAGGGGGGTG
The DNA here is from genome assembly GCF_000737465.1 of Haliaeetus leucocephalus. NCBI lineage: Eukaryota > Metazoa > Chordata > Aves > Accipitriformes > Accipitridae > Haliaeetus > Haliaeetus leucocephalus. Next base: position 62,839 of record NW_010972616.1, read on the forward strand.
AGGAGGGGAAGCAAAACCTTCCAATACATGGACCATATGTACTGCTATGTTTGTTACCCATATGCTGTACTGTTACAACTGGAACCCTGCCTTTGATTTTTGTTTTTTTTTTTAATTATTTACTTATTATTTTTTCCTAGTACACTGAGGTTGAGCTGACAAAAATCTATTGAACGTAATCTACATAAATAACTAGAAAAGCTAACGACCATGAATGTACATGCTTGCTGAACCTGTGCTCTATGTAAGTTAGGCTTGGGAGGAAAAATGAGCTGTTATATAGCTTCTGTAATCAGTAAGTTTGACAAAACCTAGTAGCACAAAGAACTGTCTAAATCACCTGTCATGCACATTTTCCATACACGTGTATACTGAAAAGTGGTGTATCAGTATATTTTAAAAACATACGTATTCCAGTTTTTGTCTAACATAAGGGCAGATTTAAGGCCCACTCACAGATCTCTTGATAATGTCTGAGTGCATTCCATTTAAAATCAGGAGTAACTGCAAATCTCCTAAGGCTCTGCAATCTATGAAACTCTGTTTCAGTTGAAAAGTGCACAAGCATCATATTAACATGCTTAACCATCTGAAATGTTTTCCCGCTTTAAAAGATTATGAGATTATATTCACTTCCGCTTTTTTTCTTGTGTGGCTACAACAGATAAAAGAGTACCGATTTACAAGCATTATTCTCATGGAGACCTCTTCTGAGAGGAAACTTTTAAGTTTAGAGTATTTTATGCAACTTACACAGACACAAGGATTCTTACGCAGCATAAGTGGACTCTCATCAAGCTAAAGCACTGACTCAGGGAAAGACTGCTGCTGCTTATTGAAAACAACTCTGTTTTCTTCATTCCTCTTACCTATTTCCCCCACCCCCCTTTTTAAAAAGAGAATTCTCCTAATTAAATGAAGATGATTATACATAAAAGCAACATTCCTACCAAGGCTGACACGGTCAGTGAAGCGGGGTTGTGTGAGCTCCAGTTTGCAGGGCCTACACACTGACAAACCACTTTCTTATCTAAACACTCAAGGTAGAAAAACAAAACAAAACAAAAATTCTGCAAAAACCTCTTTCCTGATAACATCCTTCAGTGTGTGAGATGTCTCACTTAACACCCTGGAGAAGTGTGTTGCTGAGCAGAGAGGCACACCTAAAACAATCAGGAGGCATGCCAGACCGCACAAGCTCACAGCCGGGCGGCAGGGTGCGGGGCGGGGGGACGGACGGGACAGGACCCTGCGCTCCGGTAGGGGGCAGCATGAGGCCGGACAGCGGCGGCGGCGGCGGCCCGGCGGCCCGCAGAGCTTCCCGCGCCCGCAGGGCGACAGGCCGGTACCGGGAGCCCTCCTGGCCACACAGGACCTCACAGCAGCCGCAGGAGACGGTATGGCTACTGCTGGCATCCAGAAAAAAAAGAGAACTCCGTCCTCCCTCATCTCTACTGCATAATACACCTACTCTCAAAAAACTGGCAGCCTATTTTGAAGGAAAAAGAGAATCGCCAGTTTAGCGTGCGTGAAACACTGATGAAAAGATGAGTGTAACACTTATGCCCCACAGCTGGCCATGCCTATCATAGAATCACAGAATGGTTTGGGTTGGAAGGGACTTTAAAGATCATCAGGTTCCAACTCCCCTGCTATGGGCAGGCATACTTTCCACTAGACCAGGTTGCTCAAAGCCCCATCCAGCCTGGCCTTGAACACTTCCAGGGATGGGGCATCCACAACTTCTCCGGGCAACCTATTCCAGTGCCTCACCACCCCCATTACCCCTCATCCTATCATTACACTCCCTGATGAAAGAGTCCCTCCCCATCTTCCCTGTAGGCCCCCTTTAGGTACTGGAAGGCTGCTATAAGGTCTCCCCGGAGCCTTCTCTTCTCCAGGCTGAACAACCCCAACTCTCTCAGCCTGTCCTCGTAGGGGAGGTGCTCCAGACCCCTGATCATCTTTGTGGCCCTCCTCTGAACCCACTCGAGCAGACCCATGTCCTTCTTATGCTGGGAGGCCCCAGAGCTGGACGTAGTACTCCAGGTGGGGTCTCACGAGAACAGAGTAGAGGGGGAGAATCGCCTCCCTCGACCTGCTGCCACACTTATTTTGATGCAGCCCAGAATGCAATTGGCTTTCTGGTCTGCTAACACACCTTACTGGCTCATACTCAGTTTTTCATCCACTAATACCCACAAGTCCTTCTCCTCAGGGCTGCTCTCAATCCACTCATCACTTGGGACTGCCCCAATCCATGTGCAAGACCTTACACTTGGGCTTGCTGAACTTCATGAGGTTCGCACAGGCCCACCTCTCAAGCCTGTCAGGTCCTTCTGGATGGCATCCCTTCCCTCCAGTGTGTCAACTGCACTGCACAGCTTGGTGTCATTGGCAAACTCGCTGAGCGTGCAGTCATACTGGATGAAAAGGCTGGAAAGGCCCTTGCTTTGGAATAGCAGTTTAAAAGTGGACAAATGCCAAACATGGACAAGTCTGCAATATTTACAGCTTTACATTACTTCTTTGCTCACAAAGAGTGCTCACAATAGACACAAACTTACCATTAACCTTTAAAAAACGTAGCCATTACGCCCAGCATAAAAAACTACCCACCCTTCAATCTTCCCTCTCGCACTTGCCATTTTTTCATATTCTTCTGGCAACCTCTCACTGCCACTGAAGTCTAGTTTGTTTTTTCTATGAGGGATTTATCTCCAGCTAATAGGTTACACAAATAAGCAGTGACAGGTGTAACAAAGTGATGCAGCTGATACAGCTCCCTGTGCACCATGTGTCTCACCCTGTGCCACTCAAGAGGCAACCCAAATCCTGACGAAGCTATACAGGTTCACGGCCCAATGGTGTGCAACTGTGACCCCTCACAGCTTTTCAGAAGGTCCACTGGAGAAGGGGAGGGCAAAGGCAAACAGAAATTATTGCTCTGTTTCCTTTGAACAGGGAAGAGCTTGGCAGAAAAATGTTTAAAATCAAATAAAACCCTATGCACCCACACTGAGGCACTCAAGATACTGCAGTTCCTTCCCCAATTTAAAAGGGAAATGACTACTGTTGAAGACACATACTAACTGTGTTATGTTATTCATTTAATGGCAACTGACACATGTGGTTTATTGTTCAATTATTCCAGGTTTGCCAATGCTAGTAATTGTGCAATACCTTTCAATAATTTCTTGCCCTGCTGGTGGGTTACTCCTCTCGTTGGCACATCTGAGGCATAACCTCAGTTGGTTAAATGAAATATATTTGCTTTACTCAGTATTCAAGATGCCATCCACAGCTGTTAAATTAATGGTCTGGCTCTCCCAGGTAAATAAGCCATGTGAGGCAGCTGATCCCAGAGCTCACACTGTATTGTACATGCATCCACAGTCCAGTAACAAGCTCCAACGCAGAAGCAGCTAGACTTCATTGAACACCTTGGCAACCACCCAAGAGCACCAAGGAAGGACCTTCAAAAACATCTTTCATTAATGAACATGTGCAGGTAAGATGAACAACCTGCTCCTAGAATTGCTACCATCTTCCCACTGCCTGTGAGCAAGACTGTGTGGTTCTCTCTACATGCCCAAGGTTTTTACTTGTGGCTTGGCAGGGATTAGAAGTAGTGGTCATTGTTTCTTTTCACCTTGCACTAGGGACTGTATGGAAAAAACTGTGTGTGTGTGTGTGTGTGTTAGATATATTCATATATGCATACACTTATATATGTTCATATATAAAGGATTACATATATACATTTATTTATGGACACATTCACTTAGAAGAGGTGATACACAAAGGAATAAACTAGCAGGAACATCCTGAAATTCAGCAAGCACCAACTCACAGTCCTGCACCTGGCAACAGACAGGGACCAGAGGGGCTAGGGATCAGCTCCTGGGGACAGCCTTGGGCACTGGTGGGCACAAAGCTGAGCCAAGGCCAGACATGCACCAAGGCAGCAATGAGGGCCAGCAGTGCACCAGCAACATGAGCAGGACACAGCCACAAGAGCCAGGGGAAGGATCACCCCTCTACTCTGTGCTCACCAACACACCTGGAATACTGCTGTGAATGCAGGAGACAACAACAAAACTGGAACAAGTTCATGGGAGGCTACTGTGGCAGCAAGGCTGGAGCCCTTGCCCTGAGAGCAGAGGCTGTGGGACCACAGCTGGTTCATCTGTGAGAAGGGATGTCTTTGGGGGCATCCAACAGCACCTCTCACATTGACAGGAAAGGACTGAGGAGATGTAGCTGGGCTCTTGCATGGTGGGAGGCTGAGAGGCAGCGGGCACAAGCTGAAACATCAGACGTTCACATGGAGGTAAGGACAGCCCAAAAGTGTAGCCAAGGCCCAGAGATGTTGTGCTGTCTCCAGTCTTGGGGGTTTCAAACCCTGACTGTAAAGCCTTGGACAATGTAGTCCAAGTCCATGGCTGAGTCTGGTTTGGGGAGGGATGTGGACCTCTGAAGGTCCTTGACAGCCTGCACAAGTTGGTGATTCTATGGAATCAGCTAGAACAGGTTGTCTCCTTATCCTATCCTTATACTCTTCTGTCTCAAATTAAGGAATAAAAGCATGAATTAAAAAGGTGGAGCTCAAAATACAACAAAATATTATCAGTAATGAAGAAACTCACTTGAACTCCAGGCTGGTGTCAAAGCAGCAGTCTTCCAGTGCATCCAGGGACTTCATTAGAACTAAGTTCATCTGTTGACCAGGTACATCACTACAAAAAAAACCCCAAACAAACAAACAAAAATCCAAAACACAGCTCTGCTCTTCAAATCATATAGGATATTAAACCTCCTGCTAAGACTGAACATGCCAGTAAACAGAGTTCTTTTCTTGCTGTAACAGGTTCTCATACTAGTCTCTAAGCAATAACTGGTAATTTGCATCACATTCATATAAACATATTCATATACACATAATAAAAACATATTCAGACCTGAACTGGCAACCATTATTGCTACAACACCCAGAAAGAAACACAGCACCCAGGATTTGTAGAACATGCCTGACAGTAGGAGGAGGATAATGATAGAATATGATCTCAGCTAGACCTGTAACTATTTATAAGCTGAAAACTCATGACATTTTAAGATACTAGCCCCCTAAATCTCTCTCTCCATCTCTTTGCCTAACTTACTGATAACAAAAGAAGCATTTACATCTCACTCCAAAGATGTCATAGACGCTCCCCCCTTACATAACATGTACACAGTTTTCTTAATGAACAGGACATCTTTAATGCAAACTAACTCTATGATTTGATATTAGCTATATTCCTATAAGTTTTGCTGTCGTTGCAAGTCAATGCTTGGAAGAATGTGTGAAACTAAGCTTTGAAATTATGCAGGGCAGTGAAAGAGTAAAAACTGATATAATCTATAAGAAATTTTTAGATAAATTTATTAATTTCAACAGAACCTCGCCAAACAAACAAAAGCCAAAGACCCAAACCAAAGATTCACATACTCCGAAATACCAAGCTGATCTAATGTCCTTTTCTTTAAGAACCTTCTAAAGCTTGTGTGTAGCTCAGTTGTCACCACTCACTAATCATCCAGAGACAGTCCATCCCCAAATTATGTGGCTCAGTCAGAGGCAACAAGGCACCAAGACACCAAAGCATGAAGATTAGAACACAGCAATACTGCACAGTGTTTTAACAAAGGCAGGTGCAGCAGAAACATTAGCTTCCCTGAGCAAATTAACAACTGACAGCCAAATCTGTTTGATACCTGTGCTTGTGCATCAATTAAACATTTATTATGGGTATACTGGCAGACAGAATCCCTACCAGTCAAGAAGCTGGAGGAGTATAAAGCCAAACCTACTTCTTAATTTCTCTGGAATCATCGGAAATTTGCAATGGAGCCCAACCCTTCTGTAAAGGAGGCATTTTCTGCCAACTTCAGAACATCTCTTTGCTGTGAACACAGCTGTAACAGCATGCCTTAAAGACAGCCTGTTATGCTACTTCTGTTGTACCTCCATCCCCATATGTGTAATACAATGTAAGTGGATGCTATCCAGTGTCCAGAGCACCACTTAGAAAGGAACCAACGAAAACTGTGAAATATTTTACAATTAAGTCTCCTAGGGCAGCTAGTCCCCTTTAAAAGCATATGTGTCGCTCTTCTAGCTGACTGCTTTGCACACGTACCTTAGGATATTACAAAAATTAATCATTCATCCTGACAGAATGGCAAAATATCCAGGATAGCACTAGGGAAGTGGGTGGTGAAGACTATTAATAAAACACATCTTTCAAGAAATGTTGCAAAGCCCCTCGAGAATCATTTGCCTATGGCTTGTAAATACTTCAATTCCTCAAAAGTTAAGGCCACATGCAAGAAAAAGAAGGAAGTTATTTGCACCCCCACATTACATATGGTAATCCTTACCTGACTTTTTCTTCATACAAACGTGAGATAAACATCCCCAAACCAAGGCCCATGTGGATTTGAACAGCTTGAGACTCATCAGCATTTGGTTTCCCAGGTAACCTGTCAGTCAGCATATTCAGGACCTCCTCAATCTTCTCCTTGCATGATACAATGAAAACTGGCACCAGGAGAGACAAAGCAGTGGCTGCACAGGAACGAGCTATAATACCAGCAGTATTTTCACCTGAATAGGACTTCTAGAAAAACATAAACAAGAAATTTTTTCCATTCCTCTTGGGGGAGGGAAATAAAATTCCTTTCCAGATAATAACACTCAATACTTTAGGAATTTACAATACCTATACAGCAAAAAGCAGCACTGAAGTATTGCAGTCTGGCAATAAACAATATTTCATGTAATTGCCTATGGTAACTTTTCCATTTGCCTTACCTTGTAAGCGGCTTAAAACTACGGTAATTCAGCATATAATTTCTAAGTGTAAATAAGATTGTTAAGTATGAAACCGTAAACAAAGGATAAGACAGGATGCAACTAGAATTTAACAGCTAGTCTGCATATAAATACATTGGTCTCTCTTAGTTTTCACCTTCCTCATTAAAATACCCAGCAGTGTGATCAGAAGGGCAAAGAGAAACCAGCCGTGATGTTAATGTACTTCTGTAATTATAACACACCAAGAATTTAGTGAGTTGGAAAAAGCACTATCTTAAAAGCATCACACCTAAGATAACAAAATATCATGAGATCTTGCAAGATAACCAGTAAAGATTATCTTAAAAAAGAAAGATCCCTTACAAAGGTTTTTAATTCCTTTCCTTTTTGAAAGGTAAAACCCATACAGCTACCTCTACTTATAAAGCAATGGACTGATTGTAAGTAATAATGTATATTTATCAACTTCCACATGCAACTCTGAAAAGGAAAAAAAAATCCCATCAGGATGCAAGGCACTCTGCAAGACAGTGATTTCTACTGTGCGCCTTGGAATTTTACAAACATAAGATTTTTAAACTTATTCTTTTTTTTTTTAACAGAGTGGATTTTAAAAAGGAAACTTTGTCACATTGTTCCACCTCAAAACCACCTCTTTTAAACAGCATTATTTTTAAGGGCAGGAGTCACAGAACAATTTGGCAAGAACTGCTAGTGCCAACCAAGTAGTTGAATCTCCTTATGTCCAACCAGTCTAGCGTTATTTAACACTATATTTGATTTGGTGATCTATGTCAGTGATGACAGGGGTCACATGCCAGAGCTGACTCTGGTCCATCAGTAATTTTCAGCTTTTTGATGCTAATGTCTCACTACTAAATGCAGTTTATGAATGCAGTTAATGAATTTCCTGTTAGAAAATATTACGATACATTAGCAGGCTGGTATTTGGCCTTGTAGGATCCAAGTTCCCTTCTGCACCCATGACACAAAAAACCTCCAACCTGGTCATTTTGACCCCAGGTAGTTAAGGGTTAGCAATGCCTACTCCTTAAGGTCTATACTGAGCTTTCAGTCTGTCTCCAGGTCCTACTTAAGAACTGCCTAATACTTATAGGGCTTGAGAATTTCAGGCTGGTTATCACACTGCAAGCACATACGATACAACTTCCACTGGCCCTCAGGGATTCAAAGGTACAGTAAAATAAGAATCATTGGCTCCATAACTACTCGATTTTGGGAAAGCAGGCATTTCAGAACCCTAAGGAATGGTGTCAGAATCACTCAAGAGTTTGACAGTGTGGTCTGAGAAGAGTCTGTTCGTGTTACAAGGTTTTGTTTTGTACATATACACCGAATATTCTAGGTTTTGAAGGGGTTTTTTTGTTTTTAGAATTTCCTTCATTCATGTATCCTCATGTGTTGTTTACTACCATTTTGGTAATAAAGACAAACACTCAAGGCAAACCCAAATATAAACAGAAAACATGATGAAAGAAAAAGAACAAAAGCAAGAAAAGTTTTGATTCTCTTGTATTACAACTACTAAAGGGCAAACAGAACCAGGAAACTCCACACTAAGAACTCCAGGTATGAAATTCAGATATATTCTCTTGCCTTTAATACCACAATACATACCTGGTAGAACCATGTGAAGACTTGACCTTTAGGGTGATACCGGCTATTCACAATACTAAAAAGGGTCTCTGTGACCATAGAAATCCAGTGTTTTGTGGGAAGAAAATCAGATTCAGTCTGCAAAAATCAAACCAAATACTCACTGTTATTTTTTCTTAAATCAGGTCCTACCTGAACGGAAGGTCAGTGGCTGATGTTCCAGCTATGATCCATCAGGAATGAGATTATTTTGTCATCCTTATGTATGGTAAGTAGCATGATTTTACTTGCCAGTGCTGACCCTCCAGACACTGCTTTTGATCAGGTACTATTCAGTAAAAGCAAAAATGATGAGAAGAGAGGTTGGCTGGGTTTCAGTGTCCACTAGACCTCTATCTCATTTGTCAAAACCAACAAATAAATGTGTTAGTCATTATGTTTCTTGTGAAAAGGCGCCTACACACTTTGACTGCTTTTGTATAGATCACACAGCAGCAACCAGATGGCACTCACTGAGCAGGGTGAAATTTAAACTTCAAAATGTAAAGTACTTCACATCACTTTACCAGCCCCCCAAACATCTGGTCATATTGCTTCATTATATTCCACCAAGAGTAGAGAATCTCTTTCGCAGATTGACTCACCTCAGGCATCACTTCAGTGTCTGAGGAAAGGCTGCTTTCGTATTTGGCTACAGCAACTGCAAGACCAGTTAAGGCAAAAATAGAGTTTCCTTTCACCACTGGGCTGTCTCTGGACAGAAAAAGGTAAACGGTTAAAAAGCATAATAGAGATGCAGGCAACAAAACATGTACCTCAGTGTGGGAAAGTTATGCTACAGGTGGTCCAGGAGGGAAGGCCTTTGCACCTAGCAATTTTATTGGGCTGTCTTCTAGCTCAGCAAAATTCTACCACATTTCATCTTCAGGAATTAGAGAAACAATAGGGGAAAGAAGTGTTTCAGTCTTTTTTCTTGTTTGTCTGTTATATAAAGCCTAGCACACATAAAGTTGTATAAAATATGAAGCTTACTTCCACTATAATGAGGACTGCCACCCTGCAGAGCAAGTAGCGCTCACAGAAATGCATCATTTGTTCTTACCTAGTACCATCTCTACACAGGACAACAGAAAAAGCTCTTAAAACAGAGAATGCTAGGCAGGCAGGTGCCACTTCACTGCAACAGCCTGGAGATCTAGCAGAGCAGCCATCACTGAAATCTCAGCTTAAAAACAAGTTTTGAATTACTCCCCTATGCTATGAAAACATTAACACCATGGAAAATGACAGGTTTCAAAGCATACTAACTTCTACCACAGTGCAAACCTTTACTTTCAAGGAACTCAGGAAAAAAAAATCTGCTACCTACAAATAAGAGAAAGAAAATAACTCTGTTCAGTTTCATGAAAAGAGAGATGTTGATGTATCAGTCATTCTCAGAAAAAATGTATTGCAACGTAATTCTGCTGGAACTCTCTTAGCTGTTTTACAATAGCAGCTGAACAATTCAACTGTGCTAGACCACTTACAGTCTTACACTAGACCAGTACACAGTGTACTACACTTTTTGCATCAGTCTTCCATTTCTAAAAACTTCCTCAAATGTTGCTGTAAAAATATACCTACACTACAAATTCAGGCATTTGTTCCAGATCCAAAGCTCTCATTTTCACAATAAAAATATTTTCTGGATTTCTGGTTTGCTTTTTAAAATAAGACACACAGGTCTTAGTGGAATGTCACTGACCTCTCCTGTTTGGAGCACTGAAATTATTTCCTTCCAGGTAAGAGATACCTACAAATAATTACAACCAGGTGCTTTGTTAAGTTCTTTGAAATCTTCCCATATCTCTTGCCTTAAATAATTTCCTAATCTATGTATAGAACCTTTGTTGTTGTTGATCATCAGCTTCTAAAAGGTTACGTTTCATGATGTACCTCAAACAGAGAGAAACTTCTAAATCTACACTCTCATGAAAGCTGGATGCTTTCAGTTTAATGAAGGTAAAAATCATCATCCTAACAAAGCGAAGGAGGAAAAAGAACAGTGGCTTACTCTTTATTGAAAATATGGCGAAAACCGCCAGTATTTGCTTACAAGAAAGTCGGTAAACACAGGAAGTTCTAGAGATGCACAGGAAATCCTTCTGCTGTTACCAAAGAAAATTCACCACTCCCTCCCAAATTAGGCAATGCTTCTGCTTCGACTAGTTTTGCTAATGAACTTCTACAGCAAAAATCATAACTTTAATCCTGAGACACAGAACATGATATATTTAAAGTTTGTTATTTTGTTCCTCCTTTATTTATCTCTTTCTACTACCTTACCTTAACACAGGTATTTACTGAGTAGCTAAAATATCAAACAGATGTTCCAATTTCATCCCTCTTTAACTGACTCCTTCAAGATGGACCACCATGGAAGGAAATAGAACAGCTGGAAATATCTTAAATATCTGAACAATGGCAAGTTAAAAAAGGAAGAAGTCCAAATTTTTATGGAAAGTCTTAATTAAAATCACCAGAACTTAACTTGTGAAAGTATTTCAAACTAGTCTTCTACACATTTACAAGAACACCAATGTATTGGTATTGGTACAGTGAGATTTCACTGTAATTCTTTCACTGATGATATCTCTATGATTTAAGATTTTCTAAGTACTTGTTCTTATGAGGATTCACTCTTTCTGATGCTTTTGCTTAACCTTAAGCAAGCAGCCAATTTCATGTTAACCAAAGGCAAAGCATAACAGGAAGCTAGCGGCCAGTGGAGAGCAAAAGGAAGACGTCAAACCAATTTAGCAGCGTATGAAGGAAGGTTAAGATACTTACTGCTGCCTAAAAGCCATGTGCTAATTCTAATAGCAAATGAACAAGCCTGTCACAATCTGAAAACATGTAATTTCCTGCCTTTGGGGGCATCTGGGCACAAGAAAGACACCTTAACAGGAAGTGGGACAGTTCTGATGAGCCCATACTCCACTACAGACCAGCAAGCTTCTGGATAAATGAAGTTACTTGAGGCAAACAGTCTGCTAGTTAAAAAAAGAACAGATTAATAGTGCATATAGCATATCCAGGCTTTACCCAAAACATTAGGCATCAGCCTTTCTAATAGACACAGTCAGTGATAAAAATCTCAAAGCACAAAGTGGGGCAGAGTTCCTTTCCTGGACAGCATTTATGTGAAATCATGAAATTGGCAGATAATCAGTTGCAGAAAATACTATCTATCTTCTGCCAAAAAAGAGAACTCATTCTCATCTGTAATAAATTAGCAGTTCTTACTTGGAAGCACCTTTGATGACATCAGTCAACATATCTCTGACCCTGCAACAGAAAGAATTTACACCACGTTCATTATATTATAGCATGAACTCAGCTAATTTCCCCTTATGCCTTACACTTGTCCATTCTAGGTTAAAAATTATCTCATCTAGCTATCAGAAAATTTAGTGCAAATTAATCACAAGCATTAAAACTGTAAAGTGCTTACATACCAACATTTCTTCACGCTCGTGTGCACTACCAATGTTTTATAAAGGGCTCTTATTTGACTTCATACCACTTTTTGTAAAATGCAGGTTCATGCAATAGCCATAAACCTGTTCCTTGAGCTGTTAACACGTAAGTTTCCAGATCACTGTGCTATATCTTAGCATAATAAATGAGAATGTTTTGCAATGGACAACCATAACAATTTATTCAACATTTTCTATAATCCAGGAACCACTGTGGGCAGTTATGCTATTAGACAGAATAGTAACCAGAATCCATTTAAATGAAAGCCATAGGAGTAGTTACAATTTCTTACACATTACTGTAGCTGATTTATAATATGCTGCTTGTCTGCATTTGTTTAGTTTTGCATTCATATCAAGACAGAACCAGAGATGCAGTGAATTTATTATAATTATTATTATTTGGGTGAGGAAAGAGATCCTGTACACTACAACATCCAAGGCCATCCTGGCCATGACTGTCATCCTACAGAAAAAGCAGGCACCAAGCAATTAAGGGGGAACAGGAAAAGACATGAAAGCTAATACCGGGCTCCCAGTTCACTTACTGCTTTGATTTCTCTACTGTGTAAGGGAATTCTGTTCATTTTTGACACAGCTTACATTAACACTATTTAGGAAACACAGAGCAGAAATCAGTTCAGGAGAAATCTACAAAAGTAGCATTGCTACAGGCATTCTTCTCACCTGGAAAATGTTTTTTCCTTGTACCCTATCAAGAAAGGGATCGGGCAGAGCAACAACAGAAAACTGTGCTGCTACTACAACTGTAGAAGAGATTCTTCTACAATACTGCATCATTCTGGATCTTACTACGAAACCCTCGAATTTAGACTTAGCTGGAATAAAACAACAGACACAAATCTTGTATTCATGTTGAGTGGGACTTAGTAACACCTTTTTGACTGAAATGGGCAAAGGGCATTTTGGTTTTGCTTGTACATACTTTGCTCCCAATGCACTCATGAACAAGCACGGAAACAGATATTTATACTGTCCATGGATACATAGTTCCTTCTCTCCATGAAGCCTCCCACTTCCCACCTTGTCCCCCTGGCCACGCACATACAGGGCTAAATCCTGGCAGACTAAGACACTCCTCAGCTGACTGAAACAGAAGTAGTTGAGGATATGGACCAGGGTGTGCATCAGGTGTTTCGTCTTAAACAACATCCTTAGGCTCAACATTGCCAACTTACCATATGAACCAAGGTGTGTCTCAGTTCACTATGACATACATCATACCATCTCTTACATCTGTTTTATCAAGCCATTTTCAGTGAGACAGCTCACTTAGTGTCTACAAGTAAGTTTTACTCTTTGTATAATCCTTCTGCTTTAACATGACACAAAACAAATACAGTTTTCCATTCCTTCCAGTTGCTCACCCTACAAAATGTCAGACACTGTAAAGGGGAAGGTACCTGTGAACCCCTGCATATGGGAATCTTTACAGACAGTTACCCAGTAGTCTCTTTCTTCCTGCTCCCCTCCACTTGGTCACTGTACCTGGTATACGGGTTTTTTTCAGTAGTGCTCATACAGTCTTTAAACTTGCAAAACTAAAGGCTTTGAAGTCTTGCCCTCCTTTGCCCCCTCACTTGCCATTACAAGTGATGAGGAGCAGACGGGCAGTTCCTTACCACAGCCAGGCTGTAAATTGTTTGTACTGCACCTCTTCAGGATCCTCTTTTCCATGTTTTAACTGCATCTCCAGCTCTGCCTGCCTCCCCTGCAGAATTACAGAATAAGTCAGAAGTGGATCTCACATGACCAATCATCATAAGATTTCTTCAGAGAACACTTAGGTAATGGATGTAGCCTTTCACTTGAGGGCTACTTCATATATGAACTTGACTGCTTTTCATATGGGTTCCCACTGTAATACACAATATATTAAGTAAAAGAATTCGTAATTTTTTCTTCTGTGAGAGAAAAACAAGCTGCAGATGGCACAAACGGCCACAGATACTGAGACATCTCTCCTAGTCCATGCAAAGACACAAGTTCTCCTGAGAAGGGGTACAACAAGCAGGGAATGAGATTTAGAAACCTGCTAGCTAAAATGGATTCTAACAGCAAAACATCACTTTCTTGATTCACTACTTAAAGCAGAACTCCTTATTTTTTCCTTTCTATGACCCCAACCTCCCTGTGACCTCCTACAACAGTTCTTTCTATACCGTGAAGGAGATGATATGGCCTCTAACAATTATTATCTAAATACATTAAGCAGCTTTGCTTTAATATTCAGTCTTCAACCGAGAGACAACTACATCTCAACTTGTTTAGGTTGTCAGTTACTGTTCCTTGGTAGGTTATTAAGCCTTAAGTGAAAAATACAGGCACATAAGCTGTGTCTTTCAGGTACTGAACGCTTGTATTTTGGGTGTGCATAAAAACCTGAGAATACAAGAGTCAGTCCTGTAAATCCAGATGTCACTCAAAAGGTGACTCTCCACAGAGATTAAAGGATCATATACAATACACTGACTAAAGAGAAGGCTGCATAAAAACTATGCGAAAACCTATTGCAATTTGCCCAAACACATAAACATTGGTTTAAGTTCTGTACTAAATCAAGACCTATAGGATCATCATCAAGAAGGTGATTTCAGTCTCAAAAACATGCTGAATGCACAAATTGGCTTAAGTGCTTAAGCATGTGAGTAGATGTAATGAAAGACAAGAGGCCGTTCAGGTGTCCAAAGGGAAAAAAGTCCTCATGCAAGTGTTTTGGTGAACTGCACCCTATTAATGTCTGCCTCCAAACTGTGGAAATGATTACTAGCTGTTCAGAAATACTGAACTATGTAGTATCCAGACTATTCATACTGTAGTCTCTTTCGGCCATCGCAGATGAAATGTACTATAGAAGCGTGAGGAGTAAGTAAAGATATTAGGTCTCCACTGAGGGACTTCAGAAGCAACAAAAATAGGCTCTATTGCCCTGTAAAATGGCGTGAAATCATAGAGAGGTTTTCAGAAACAAGTCTCGTAAATACCAAGCTTCTCATGAAATCTTGCCTCAGATGGGAAGCAACTTAGGAAAGTAATTAAATGCACGCAATGATGGCCCCCTCTGTAGTTATGGCCTAAAATTACAATTTGAATAGCTGCTGCCTGCTTTGTAATGGGGCTTGCTCAGCTTAGAATCTGGTGTTTTGCTGATGGCCAAGATAAAATTTGCTTTGAAAATGTTAGAGACGCATATGTTTTGCTGCACAGCAAAACAAGGAACAGCCAAAGCTTCTAGAATTCACTCAGCAACCTGAGCTGCTCATGCTGAAAACAGCTGATGTGGCCTGGAAATACAAACAAATAAGCCCTTCTAGTAGCACAAAGAGAGCCTTCTAGAAGGCAGCTATTTGTTAGAAGTTTTTTAGATCATTCCTGTTGAACAACCAAATGACACTACATTGCCCTAGATAACAGCTCAGCTAACCTAACGAAAGAGAGGTTTTAAGATGTTTCCTAATCATTACATAGGGTGGAAAAATCAAAAGACGAGTCCCTCACAGTGTGACAGCAATGTAGGCTGGTTAACAGAAGTTCTATTTAATGAATCATTCCTTGATAGCTTCTGTTGACTTCATGATACTATTATTACAAAATTCCTACCCAAAATGATAGGTTAGAGCTCTCGCTAAAATTCCACATTCTAAAAATTCTAAGAATAGACACATTCTGCAACTTGATGCAGGAACAAGACTGTAAGAACCTGAACTATAAGCAGAAGTTATACTTTACAGTGGGTATCCCAGATTGTGCTGCCATTAACTGAAGACTCATTTTTATTTTCTTTTCATAAATTTTGTTATTAAACACCTCAAGCTGTTTTTTTAATATTATTTTAAGTTGCATGGATGCTCTTGCTGGTAGAAATAAAACTTATACCACTTGAATGAGCATTAATGTGCACAATATTATGTACCTCGAAATTACCTGCAGGACTGCTCTGTAGGTTCGACTCATAAATCCTAACCAGGACTGTGGCAGCAGTATGGAGCGGTGCCATTCAGAAGGTTGAATGTTAACCTGTGCAACCCACCAGAAAGTGTAGAAACAGTTACATTAAGTCTAATATATGCAGAACATATGTTCTCCAACATGCAATTTGCAAGCAATCATTTTGCTCATGGGTGTAGGACATTACACATGGCTATAGGGAACAAAAATGATAATGTATGTTGTTCTTCTTTCTGGTTTTACCCACACCAAGTCACCCAGGCCAGACAAAACTGGTTGCTTCAGGTAGCTCAACAGATAACTGATCCCAGAGAAAGCAGTGGAACTATATGTGGCAATAAGCACAAGAGTTAGTAGCACTGGCAGATAAAAATATGTATATAACAAAGATGTTAGTGCAGTTTATGTCTGTCATAGTTTTTGTAAATCTTAGGTGCTTCTAAAAGTTTTAAACAGACATTTAAAATAAAAACAAGTAGATGACTACCTAAATGCAAGGGAGATTGTTCAAAAGGAGTTAGTATCCATGACTGGGGTATATATAACTATGTTCAAGTACATAGTTCAAACTTCCTTTAAGTAAAGGAGTTGTTAAAAAAACCAAACTAATCACCAAGTTTCTTTCTAGGAAGCACCAGTATAGAACTACCAGGAGAAAACCCACACTGCCTCAAAGATAGTTTAAAGAAATATGCAACAGCTCTCCCTGCCTGCCTCCAAATCTCACACAGCTATGACAGCCTCAACTTCACAACAGAATAATAACTCAAACAGTCAACTACAAATCTGATGTATGTGCACAGACTTTCCTCATAAGCCCAAGTTTGTTCTGTTCAGCAAGCACCATAGCAAACTGACACAAAGACTTTTTCAGAACATGTTGAAAAACAAAAATGAAGTGAAGTGATCTCAGTAAGTAACAAGCCATTTTCTAGCCCTTGGTAGCTTAACAACATAGTTACAGGGGCAAGTTAAACAGAAAGGGTCACAAATTCAAGGCCACCAAGAAAGTTCTTCCAGACATCAGTCCTGCATGATGTATGTACCTCTCTCCATGCAATTTGCATGTTATGCAATTTATAAATCAAAATATATTAATTCACAAAAAATGTGTATCACGACTAATTAGAGGAGTCTCTATTTCCCTCTCTCTGTGACTGGCTTAACTGCAGCAACATTTTACTAAGGTAAGATAGGAGTTCAGGTGTCTTCTTTTAACTGCTGTGTTTTCAGACCCACAAACAACATAAGCTCTGTAATTAAAATGATGGGTGTGTATTGTTATATCTCATTATATTCCATGGTGGGCATACAGAATTGATTTTTCTTGCTACCGTCCAATTATTTCTACTGTCTGCCTCTACCAAAAAGATGAAAAAATGTCATCATAGCCATTTGGACTCCATTGGAAATAAGTTATTTAATCTCAGCAGTTTCCAGGGTAATCAGTTTTTAATAAAGGAAGGGCAAACATGTCAGGTTGAGGTGAGACGGGATATATCTCAGTATCCACTGTTTAAGGCCTATACTTTCTAAATTAAAAGAACATGCCAGACTCCCTGAGTAATGGAAAAACCCTGTGAACTGGGATTAAAAATTGTGCAAAGCCCACCTAGAGTAACTAATCTTGCCAGGCTTAACGTTATTATTCTTCCTTTTTATTCCTCCTATTTTATTTTATTATGAAGACTAGTCACCGTTAACATCTAAAACACTGCATGCCTCAAGGTATGCAAACCCCTCCTTTCTCCATCATGTGCTCCACTGGCCTCCTCTGTACAGAATGGTTAACCAAGACAAACAACTGAACTTCCCTTGAATTATCTTCCTAAGTCTTCCTGCTTCATCTCCTCTATGTCCCTCATGATCTACATAATGCAGTCACTATTCTTTCTTTACATGGATTTTATAACATAGAACAAAGGACTGTGCTAAAGCTTCACACCCACTGTCAGTGGTGAACTTAAAACAGTTGTAAGTACTAACACTCTATACAAATAAATACAATCTAAAAGTCAACCAATCAAAAGAGATGACCTACTCCACCCCACAAGCCATACAAATACACTCCACAGAAAAAAAGAAATCTCATCTTTAAATGACGCAGTAACATTAGTCCTTCCTTTTTAGCCAAAATTTTATTGACACACCCCTCTCATCTCTGCTTATCAAATCCTCCAACAAGTTGATGAGCAGTCAAGGCTCCAGTCAGAATTGTTTTCCTTAGGTTCCCAAGGCATCTGCAGTGACTCCAGTCTTCACCTTTACCCCTACTCTGAAACTATTTAGACTTGTGCATTTAGATTTGCCTGGTCTCATGGAGATCTATGAATTTCACCGTGTAATCCACACCTGTGCACCAGAGCAAAAGCAGGCCTTCAAAACACTTCAGGTGCTCGCGCAGGAAATATAAAGCTTTAGGTGTACTGTTGAATTTAAAGCAACTAGACAACATGGTCTAATCAGGAACATATTATTAGTACCTTGCACATCTTATCTAAAATTTGCACATGTGCTTGATCACCAGCAGAACTGCTGAGCAGCTTTTGATTAATTAACTTACTTCATGGCAGTAAACATTTTGCAGATATGTGGAATGAATGAAAGGAAGACAAGAGGGAATTGAACATCTTCGCATAACAAAGAACACTCAAGTAAAATTCATCTACGACTGAAAATTATTGGATATAGTGCTGAAGATTATCACATAACCAGTGCTGATACCTGCTCTTTCAGTACAGGATACTAGCACTTTCTTTATTTCTCCTCTATCACTGGATACACAATGATAACAACAACTACAGTAAGCATTGGTTAACTCATATGAGCAAGCATAGACAAAGCTGACAGTAAGCGAAGCTCAGATTCTTTTGAGTGTGCACTTTATGTGTAAGATATTGGGCGGGTGGGAGGCATGGGGAAGGAGGCTCTGAAGGGACTTCTGAACCAATGATGAGTGGTTGTGAAACACTGCCATACTGGGCCTGGGATGTCCTTGGGAGGCAGCACAGCCAGACCAGGCTGCCAAGTAATTTTCAAGGAAGAGCTGCAGCCTGACATCTGAGACAGTAAGAAACAGCATGAGCTAGGAGCTAGTAATCTGAGCCTATTGATCAATGCTTAAGAAGGACATGTCTCCCTGAAAAGACACACAAGTGTAGACTGTGCTGGCCAAAACCCAAGACAGGGAATGCTGGCAAACCACAGGAGATACTACTCCTGTACTTCAACACTTCCAAATAGACATGGCACAAGTTTTGCACGCTTCTGCAAGACTGGAAAGTAATTTCAAGTGAAAACAGAAGCTTACTTCCCCTCTCCAGTGCACTCCCAATAAAAATCAAACACCATGGTAAGATCTGGATTAGCTTTCTTTCAGCCCTGGTGCCTTTGCTGCTGCCATAGTTCTTTGTATATTGCTCACTCCTTTTGGACTGATACATACCCAGCAGGGGGCACAGAAAACAGATTGAGGGAACAGTGAAATTAAGCATGTTTCTATCACTTCCCTAGGTATCTAATTGAGATAATACTGTTTAAAGAACCTAGAAACTATGATACCAGTAATGGCCCATCTTAAAGTCTGCTGTAGAGTAGTAAGTTCTTTTACTAGGTACAACAGGTTTCCACTTTGATAGCCCTGCCAACTCACATGGTCCCTAAATTCAGCTCATCTCTAACATGTGTGGCTGTGAAAACATGTTTTAGACAATACCATATGTCAGTGAGATGTTTAGGTGTGTATTTAAATGCCCTTCTCACATATGGGACATATAAACTGCAGCATCAGTGATTTCATAAATAAGGCTAGCGTTACATATCCATATGAATGAAACTGTGAAGTAGCATCTCTTTTCTTCTCAAATTTTGCTTAGAGGCTTGCTCTTTTTAACATACTTGCAAGCATACACTTCCAAATCCTCCCCCCAGCATTCCTTTGTGAGAAAAAAATTGCCCGTCTTTCTCCAAGGCACATTAGACTGAGGAGGAGAAAAGCAAAAATCTGTGAAAAAATTTACTTCCTGAATACTGTTTCATCACTGGAGGAGATACATTCAGTAAATTCAGTAGTGGAAACCAGCACAAAGTAGTTCATAGTCTGAACTACATCCATTGAAATACCTAGGCACAGAAGAATACACTACACCGAATTCTGTCCCAGAAAATCCAATTATCACCTTAAGGTACTTCACATACAAGGTTTGAATAAGCCCTTGAATCTCTTGATTACATCAAAATCAGACCAGAAAAGAAATGTACAGAAGGAGCTTTCCACTTTAGTGCTTAAAGATGCATGTCACCACAGCACATCTAATGAATGCACTTAAAACGGAAGCAGGGAATGCTTAATCTGCGAGTATACAGGTGCCTAACATGATTATTATTTGCAGAGCAGTATTTAATACTGTACAATTCACCAATGGCACCCACCTTTGCCATTGTGCCTGTAAATATTACTATTAGGGCAAAACAACTGTGCTATTTCCAAAATAAAGCAAGCACCTGAATATCAAGAACATGCAAAGGCAAGACCATCCTCCTTTATTTGAAAAACACTGCATCGGTTCAGACTGGCAAAGCCACATTTACCACATCTGTACACATCTGTACAGCAGGCTGCCTCTGTGCTTTTTGCACGTAGCATAAACTGTTCCCTTCACCTCCATTAAAGAAAGAAAATATGAGTAGCTAGCTGAAAGCCTAATAACTTTGACCCAAAACATACATTTACAGAACCATCAAAACATATGGTACATGGTGTGAACATATGTGACTATTCATCCTCATTCATTTTCACAACCGAGGTAAGTGAAGCTGCTAAGAGATTGTTCCTATAAACTCCTAGGGAAAATTACTCTGAAAACTAAAACAATCACAGGTAATTATTAGCTAATCTAGCCCAGGTGACTGTGATAAACCTCAGGGACTTCTTGTACAGTATGATCCAGGCAGCCACAGAGAAAACAAAGAAAACCCATGGTCTATGTGACTTCTGACCACCGTGAATACACTAACTTACACGTCCTCTCAAACAGAAGTTAACAATCTCTGTTTAATAATCAATCAAACAGCACATCCCAATTTCTGGGGGAAGATGATCTTCCTCTTTCAAGTCACCAGTGACCAGTAAAGAGCAATACAGCATTTCAAATGCACCACTATTTATTGAACATATATTCTGCCTCCCATGAGATACCAGTCCAAATAACATCAAAAAACTCTTCTGCATCTTAATCTGATCCTGCTGACAGGTATTACAGCTGCATCCAATCCCTCAGCTAGAATAGCACCTAGGAGATAGAGTAAGCCTGGCCTATTAAGGTTTAACAGCAAATTACCTTTTTACTGTTGTTGTCACTGTTAGATTTGAATGGCAGCTAAACCTAGGTATTTGTTATTTGTATGCTTTATAGACTTCTAAACGTGCAAGAAATTCTCTCCTCTGCATACAAACCTCATGTAACTTGGGTTTTTTTGGTAGCAGAATCTCAGGCATCACACTTTTACACATAAAGAACCTCACAGAAATTAAGCTGGTTGCATCAAGCCCCTCCCCATGTTCCAGTTTTCAAAAATTAAGCATAATAATGGCAACTAAGCATATGCAGATGCAGACAGATATGCAACCTGTAGATTCACATTCTACAGATCAAATCACTGAAGAGATAAAAAAGTTATTATCCCAGTATGGCAATTATGCTGATGACTGCTAATCCCTAACTAAGGAAATGCCAACTGCTCAGGATTTTTAGAGATAAAATAAATGGATGCTTGCTATCTCCCAATTAACTGTAATTTCTTGGTGTTTACATCCACCTCACAGTTTTCTCAGAGCTTTATGCTGACTGCAATGCTTCAGAGGAAACTTGTTCTTAATGAAACACTTCTTCCTTTACCTAAAAAGTCACTATAAGAGTTAAAAACACAAAAAACAAACAAAAGAAAAAGCAGTCAAAGCAGTACCAGTGTCATTCTGGTAATTTAAAACCCCTAAAACCTGCTTAATGTGCTGTGTTAACTCTGAAGCAATGACTTTGCAAAAACACGTTAATTCCAATAGCCACTGCAGGGAAAAGATGAGCCTAAGTCCTACTAACTCAATTTTCTTAGACCAATACTGCTATTTCAGAGCTTTATAGCTTAAGCTCCCTGTTTTTACTGTTAAACACTGCTCGCCAGAAGAACACCGAGGACTAAACAAACACTAAGGCATGAAATTCTGATGGATGAGCCCAGGGACTCATTTCTTTTCTAGCCAAAGGCCCAGATATCTTTTTCCTGACAACCCTAACTCCAACTGTCTCTAGGTACAAGGGGAAAAAAAGGCAAGAAAAAACATTTTTGTCTGTTAAAGCAGTGTAAGCTGAGAACAGAAATACTGATATATTTTGATCAAAATTTTATAGTTATTGTAAATTTTCACTAAAACGGTGCAGTTAGGATTGTCTGAAGATGTTTTGTGTTTAGGTTTATATTTCAAACACAGTTGGATTTCTTTTTAGTTTTACTACACCTTGAATCAATTGACTTTGTAAAATACTGAGATACTTAATATAATATTTCTGTCTCCAGTCACTGGTATGTATTCACTAACTCCATCCAGTTCACCACATTCAATAAAAACCCCACACTTTGTCAAGCAAACGTTTTAAGGTTGTGTTTCTATGAAGGTAGCTTGTTAGCATAAGAAAAGTCAATTTTTGATGTGTTGCTGGATGTTACAAGCAATGCTAGTACACACAAATAAATAATTTTTTTTTACCAGAAATTGTATTTGGTGCTTTAGTAGGGCAACAGGCGAGTGTTTACAACATAGTAGTTTAGAATTGATCTTCATCCCACTGTAATCCCACTATAACACTTTAATACATGGCTTTATTACAATATAATTAAGTATGCTTTTCTCCAGAACCTCTGGCACTGAACCCAGGTCCCACTGAATGAAGCAACTACATAGAAGGCAGAGCTTTTCTTTCTGGATGTTGTGCAAGCCCACACTTCATTCATAACTTGTTACTTTAAATTTGCTCCTCTGACATATTTGTGGACTTCCCCTGGTGCTCTCCACTGGAGCACCCAAGTAGTTAGAAAACACTCATTAATTTATTTGCACACTCCTGTGATGATGAGGGGTATTATCTCCAGTTTCTGCTTTCACTCTTTAGCAGTAAAGCTGTCAAGATGGAAAATATCTATTAAATTTGCATACATGATTAGATAACTTGACATCTGTGTTTAAGGGTGGGTTTTGTTCTTTATTTTTACTAGTTTGAGAGAAGAACTTGCCATCTGAAGTACTTCATAATGCTGTTGACACTGCCTTCATAACACAGCACCAGGAAGAGATTTCTTTACCCCAGTCCAACTGGTGCTGACTAGCTTTCATCCTTGTATGACTTGACCTAACTTCTGCTGGGATTCCATGTGGTGTCTCTGTGGTCACAAGACATGATTATTACTTTCTGTGGCTTTTCAGTTTAGAAGGACCAAAATGATAGGATGTTTTATGATAGGTAAAAATCTTATGTGCATGCTAGCACATGGAAGTGTTTGAGAGATGGTACAGAGCTGGAAGACTGCACCAGGTAGAAGCAGCCAATTCCAGCATGGTATGCATTCACATCGCTGAACTGGAAACTTCAGGCAAACTATGCTGCAGACAGGTTTGCTAGAGAGGGATCTAGTTTATTTGCTTCAAAGAGACCAAGGGAGTGAACCAGTACAAACGCAGTGTGAACAAGCAGGGAGCAAGACCTGAGAGCAAAGCCTGGAGGGAGCCGTGCGGATGCATCACAGGATCAGAACGTAGTCCCCAAGCATTTTCCACTGCAGACACCCATCTTCTGTGCCAGGCTTTCAGTTTGTAAACAGAAAACTCTCCAAACCCTGTGCATGCAACCTTCCCACTCAAACCTGTGCTATACTTATTTCATAACAGAGATTGTTTGGTGTCATTGATTTTATTAGCATCATAAAGGAATTTTGCAGCAGGCAGGCTTTAGGTCTGTTGGGTGTCACTCACAAACCAAAATCAGGACCCAGACACGCTCCCACCTGCAAGCCATATCTCATTCATTCTACCTCTTCCAACTTCTGCAACAAGTACAGTGTGAGTGTTAGATAAAACACTTCCTTTTATCACACAGTTCTGGTTCACTGTCAACACAGGATGCATCCTGTGCTCTGAAGAAAAGACTCCTCTGTACAAACAGCGTACAAATTATCTTTAATAGCACCAAACTGCCTGTACATGGGACAGAGAAAGGACTAATAATAGGACTGTTTAAGCTTTTCTATCCTTGAAAAGTAGAACAGCAATGGGCATTGCTGGGGTGGAGGGCGGGGGGAATCTTTAAAATGTCCAGACATTTATACATTGTTTTCTTTTCTGGATATTCTGCCTAAGACTCAATCTAATTTTTATAGAAGTTTTTTTATCATCATCTATGCTCTTTTGCTCTTATCAGACTAATTCATACATTCTTATTTATATCCTGTGAGCAGAAACTTCACCCTCAGATGCATATAATTAACTTTTGCAGCAATACAAAATGATCGCATTAACAGTTATTTTATGAACTTTTAAAGAGATTAATACACTTCAACTTATGTTAATAACTGCTCTCATTGGCATAAAATTGGGAAAGGAAGACTTATTTTCCCTAGATCCAGTTTAACTACTTATTTTGTTCTAGTGCTCTCCAATTTTTCAAAGATCAACATTCGTATCAACCATGAAAGTACCATAATTCTAGACTCTCTGAAAGATTTTGTTACAAGCACTTTATTTCCTGTAATGATTAAGTGGGGACTTATTTTGTGCCCTTTTTTCAAAACCACACTGAAAGTAACTGCATTGTTTCAGTGCCATAAGCCTAATAGGTCAGGGAGCTGAAACATTTAAGAACAGAATAAAATAGCAAGTCGTAGCAAGGTGTAGATGTCATTTCCTCAGAGAGTCCCATCATTGTTCAGACCTGCTATTCACCTGCAACTGGTTACACACAAGTATAAGGCAGGTATAGTAGTGTGCAAGGCAGATAAAGGCAAAGGTCAGCTTCTGTCTGTTCTACTGATTTTTCAGAAAAGGTACTCCAGTAGTGAACAGTTAAAAAAGTATTTACATGTTCAATTCTAGTTAGTTGTACCTCACAGCAACTTTAGTTAATTTTGATACATTCATACATGCCATTGCTAGCTGACACTAATTCCTAATTAGCATAAACAAATGAGGTAGTAAGGCAGGGAAGTAAGCATAATTCTTCTGAAAAGGGAAGAAAAGCCAGCAACTTACCTCATGAATGAGGGCTACCAACATTTGCTGGAAATTGCGTCCTCTGCTGGCCAGAAATCGATTTATAGGCTTGCCATCTTTGCCCATATGGATTGGAAGGTCGTAACACAACAACATGCCAGCTTAAAGAGGGAGGGACAGGGAAAAGAAAGGTCAATACCAATACAATACTAACAGTTAAGAATTCTTGCATAAGTCAGTGGAGAACCCAAAGTAAAGTGAAGTTAATTTAATAAAGCCAACAATTTAAAAGTGTATATAGACATATGCAAGTGGTGTTAAACGTCATTGTTTCTTAAACTGATTTACTCTCAGATTCATAGAAATCTTTGGGTCAAAGCATGTATACCTGTCTAACTTCAAGAAAGTGACAGCTTACCTGCAAGGCCTGGCGTCATGCCTGGTTGGTTGTTCCTCTCGTACATTTTCAGTAAGAAGTTTGGAACACTTGCCATGGTCTTCCCCTGGTCTGAGTGTGTGGTCCCTCCTCTCAAGGCTGAATGATACACACCACGCGGCATGTTGGTCATCTCCTGTTTCACAAGGGATGTTGCAAACTCTTCAAATGCTGGATGAAATGCAAGAAAATAAGGAGAGAGGAAAGGGAATGTCAGAGCCTGATGACTGAGAGAACAAACAAACCCTGGAAAACCCAAAATGACACCTGTGCTTCAGGGGAGATACGCTTAGATAAACTAGTAATGACACATTCAGATGAAAGCTCAAGGTCAAAGAATTGAGAACTCTTAGCAAGTCTCTCTGACACCACACTTGCTACCACTGCAACTTCAAGAAGCTCTAAGTCATGTCAGATACTAAGACTGGGAAGAAAAATAGCCTTAACCACTCCATGAGGTACTGATTGCATTCTTTGACTGCTACACCAGTAACACTGGCGTGTGCTGACAGAAGGACAATGAGAAATAAAATCAATGTTTACCAACATAGTGAAAAGTATTGTCTCTAAAACCAGGTTGTTCTTAAAGAGATTTTAAAGAAGCACAATGCAAAGAGGGTAGATGGAGAGAGAGCATATATATGCAAAAACAAGGGATACAGAGAGAGCTGAGTATCACCTTGATTTCTGTTACCATAGCAGTACAAATTGTTTATTAAGTTTTGTGCTCTCAAGCTATCAACTTTATAATCTAACCACATTTAAAATTATACAGAATGTAATATAAAGTTATTGTTCATTTGTGAAGCCAATCTGAAGCAGCCTTTACAGGCAGGCACATGTTAGAAAAAAGGGTCATGTTTCTCTATGTGCCACATATGTACATATATATGACTGCATGGTGTTTGTTACATCACAATCGGGAGCCAGCATTGTACCAGCACCTTGCAAACCTGGTATGTTTAAAAGTCTGTTAGTGCTTTCATTATACAACTGAGGTCTAAGGAGATTTATAACAACTGTTTCACACTAGGCTTGAAACTTTGGCATACAAGGTCCCAAATCACATGCAGTCCTGCTTTGACTAGAAGACAAAGGAGACAAAAGGGCACTCAGTTATCCTTTCTGGTTCCAAGAAATACCTATGGCAACTTGTAATAAAACAGTTTTACACTGGAACTTCCTCACATTTCAAGTTTTCAGCAAGTTCCTGTGATTTTCAGCAATGCTTTCCTCAATTCAACTTCACAGTTGAGTAGCAGTCTAAATCTGAAAGGTTTTGTAGCATGGCAGGAAGGACACCTACATCTCGGGATTTTTTTTTTCCCTCCACCTATAATGCCAATATTCTTCAAACAAAAACCTCAGAACGCAGTTAGCAATTTTCACTACAGTGATTCAGACAGAAACTATAAATCTTTGTCCCCAATCCTCAACACTACGTCGTCTCCCGACAAAACTAAATTTATTGACACGAAAACACTATCCACCTACCTGCTCCAGACTTTTGTTTAGGGTGGCTACAGCAATAGAGAAGAAATTCTCTGAAAGCGGACAGCTCTTTCCCTGCTGGTAACCATCCACATTGACAGACAGCCTAGCACAGGTAATATCACTGCTATCATATTACTGCACTTGCTAGTTATGCCAAAGGGCTTAATACTTACAAGCCATTCAAAAGCAATTCTTCAGGCAAGACAGACAACCCAAGGATCTAGGCTGCCAGATATAACTCAAACTAAAAAAATCTGGATAAATTTAATGAAACACCTAGATGTGCAGCAAATGCCAGAATCAGTCTGAAGGAAAAAAAGAGGTAACTAACATCACAGGAACAAAATTCTTGGCATCCTTCCTGCAGACATATACCTCTCAATACTACTAATAATAAATAAATAGCTGTTGTCTAAAGTTTACAGTTTGTTATATGAGATTATTTTTAATTCTCTGACTACCAGGTTTGACAAGTCTCAGACATCCAGAATGAAAAACCATTAAAATAAAAAATAGTAAGGCTGTCACACCCCTTCTGATACCCTGTGGACTCTAATGCTTTGACACAATATGGAAACTGAAATGACAAACCAGTTTTAAAGGCATATGAGAGAAAATACTACCTAAAACTTCACTTTCCAATGCTTCACATAAGCAGACAGCTATGGTAAATTGGAATTGCAGCATGTTCCAACCAACTGCCATAGAAAGTCTACCTTTACTTTGTTTCCTAATTGTTCCTCAGCTCTGTTGCAGAAACTGGCCCTATAGATTTGTTTGCAAGCTTAGACATTTTCCTCCCACAGAGCTGGAGAAGGTGCTTGGGAGAAAACCCCACAATTCAGTAGCAATGCCAGCACCAAGCCCACCTTGTGGTTGGAACCTTTTAACTGCAGCTGCCATAGCATTAAGTGTTCAACTCTTCAGGAAGAAGCACATGGAGGCTGAAAAAACCTAAAGATTTTCCTCCTCCTGCAAGGATTAAAGAAGAGAGAGGGAAGAAAAAGCAGCAGTAATTCAAAGCTTAAGGAATCAGCAAGGAAAAGCAAGAAGAAGGGAGATCTCACAAGCAGCAAGCTAAACTTCCTTTAGAAGTTTCAGTTGATTTGGTATGCACTAACTAGGACTTCAGGGGAAACTCTGAGAAACAAGACACTGTCATTTTAAAAAGCATCCTGGGCCTTCTCCTTCTAGGCAGTATGGAAGTAGTGAATTAATCTCAATAATGTGTAATGGCAGGATTCCAGCAGATGAGTTGGCACAGGTTCAGCTCCAATTGGCTAAGAACTACAAAGTCTCTGTTCTATCTTGGACACTGTCTCACGAATCCAGTTTCATACCCTTTCAGTGAAACAGTTAACTCACAACAACCCCCCCTGCTGGCCACTAAAGCTTTTGTTCGACTGTTCTGTATCCTGTGTTAGCAGATAAAGACTTCTCTGAGGGAGAATCTATTCAGTAAATGCTTGGGTGTGAAAAGCTATTTGCATATATATGTTTTTATACCAGTCTGTGGTAGCTGCATCTTTTTATTCAGTCAGTTCTCTCCAAAGCCCATTTTGGTTTCCCATCTTCCTGGTAAGTTGCTTATCTCAGCATCCATTGCACAGCTCGAGTTTTCTGCCCAGATGCATCACTCTCTTTTGTTGAAGTAGGTTATGTCAGTCTCTCCCACAAAGCTTCCAGAACTTACTAGTTAGCACACATAGACTCTCTAGGTGAGGCTGCACATACTCCAGACTCCAATGCATGGAGTATTTATGAATAGATCTTTCTAGGAGCCCCCACTGGAGGAAAATACTACTACTATCTCATGGTAATGTTTACAGGTTGCAATCATACTTCAAGATCCCAGGCATTCTACAAAAAGTGAAAGAATGCCTGTGTCCAGGCACTAACGTCACAATCTTGTAACTGGAAGTGAAAGATAGCATTAATGAGAGTAATCAAGTGAACATTAAAAATTCCAAATACTAAAGGTGATTCAACTGCACAGGTGTCAAAACAAGTGCATCAAACCAGAGAACATCTGTTGAAACATACTTCAGTATCAATATGCATCGCTAAAATTAAGCATTAAGCATAGTACTAGTATCTTTTTTGATTAAGTAGATTTTGCATACAGCATTGTTTTAATGCTATTAATACTTTGTTTATAAAACACTATGGGTTTGGGTGGTTTTTTTTTTTTAATTCAGGGCTAAAATACAGACCTGCCTTTAAAAACATCTGCTCAGTCCTGCCTATTGAAGTTGCACTGTGATGAAACAATGGGCACTTGAAGTAAATAAGCAACTGGCTTTTCCTATAGGACAGATAAGGATTTTTAAGTTATGCTATAAGCAATTTTTCCACCATCAGGACCCTCTGACCCACTGCTTTCCTAAAAATGGGTTGGGGGTTTTGCTCTCCTCTGAACTTTTACTTTACATTTTTTCCTGTAATTTGATAAGATATTTTCCCAGGGGAAAAAAAAAAGGCTGCACTTTAACACTGCACTCCATTATAAAAAAGCCACATGTCTGTACAGTCACTGTGATTATAAATCTGCAAAGTAACCTCAAATACTGAATATATTATACCTCCTAAAACAGAAGCTGGCATTAGAGATAACAACTTGATATACGAAGAACCCGGAACAAAAAGATCTGCCTCCTTTTCCTCTTCTTCATCTTCATTCATGTCTGCCTCCTCCAGTGAGTCAACTTCTGGTCGTGCCTGAAAGATCAAAAAAATGAAAATGTCAGCACAAAAATTCCAAATCCTCATTACCTTTCATGATTCCAAGTGTCAACCAAGTGCCAAAAATACCACCTAAATATGAAAAGTTCCCCATTTCATTAATTTCACTCCATCTCATTAATTTGAAGGTGAAGGAATAAAAGCTTTTCTTCTAACTGAATGAAAGGTAAAACTGGTTTATCACATGGGTATGCAAATCCACATCTGTATTAGCAAAATTAATCTTGACACTTATAGACTGAAGTAATATTACTAAAACTTCATTTTCACTCTGATTCTTCTTCAGAGTAAAACAATGTTTCATACTTGCACTTTAATATACACAGAACATTTCTGCTAGAAGTTATTTTTCCATACTAGTTTTCAGAATTTGAAAAACTGCAACATACTTCCAATGCTTTCAATGAAAACATATTTACTCATTTTCTAATGAGTGTAAAGTAACAGCACCAGTAATACAGAGCTAAGTACTACTGTGAAACATTTAGCATTGCAGCAGTGCAGTATTCCAAAAATAGCACCTACTTTTCAAACTGACTTGCCCGTTTCAAGAACAAAAGCACTAAGCATGAGTGTGATTGCAATGGATGAAGCAGTAATCACAAGAGTTGCTTAGTGTCAAGACTCAACTGCAAGCATTAACAGAAGAGCATAAAATGCATGTGAGGTGCCCAAAAGATAACCTGCTGATTTAACTAATGAAAGAAGAAAAACTACCTTCTGACTGCTCATGTTACATGATCAGAAAGTAACTCCTGAAACATACAAAGTATGTTTAGAGAGGAGACATTGCTTTATTCTGTGCAGGGTGCAAGGTGGAAGATTTCCACAAATTAAGCACACTTACTGAGGTTTTTCAGTCCAGACTTATACACTACAGTTAAAACACCACGCCTATCTAATACACACGTTCCACCTAACCATTACATATTCATTATGTTGAGCAAGCATGACGTGTTTTCTCTTGAGCAATCAACCCAGAGTCTTCTACACCTGCGTAGCAGTCTCTGGTGGTCTTTGGTAGTTGTCTGGGGAAGAATACCCCTACTTCTTTTGTCCTTTTATGGTAATGCATCATCTGAGGACACCAGGGGCTTTGTTTCTCTTGCCAACCTCTCATTTCTCAAGATACAACCCATGTCAGAGAGAAGTGTCAGATATCCTTACTATTAAACATACAGCACTGCTACCTGTTCAGGAAGATGAAGAATTGTATGTTCTTCAGAGCCGAATGATGAGAGTGATTTATAGGCTGAAATGGCTACAACAGCATCCTAGAAAATTAGAGAAAGAAAATCACAAGCACAGCATATGCTATTGCTACCTACTGGAAACTCCACACACAAAGAGCTTATCTACTAGCCACTGAATGCTGAAAAAAACTTTTAAATGACAATATTTTCCTGAGGGGCACTCTCAATCGCTTACTTTATATATACAATGCAAATTAGCAAGACCAATTACCTAGGCTTAATAGCAAACATTTTGACTGCTACACTCCATTACTGCTGGAGGGTAGTTTATGTAGAAATTTCCAAGCTATATTTAAATTAAAATACTTTGCTTCCACCAGCCCCATGGTGATGATGGTCCAACATTCCCACTGCGTTACAATACCCCACCAAAGAATTGAGTTAGTTGTCACAGCTGCAACTTTGCCAAGAATGCTTCACCATCACCATACCAAGGCTGAAGTCTACCAGAGGAGTCAAACTAGTTTGTATTACAATTCTCCTTGGCAGTGGCAGATGTTAGGACCATCAGTTACGACCTGTCATGTGCATTACATTGCTTCAAAAACAGTGTTAAACAGTCAATGACAAGAAGGGAACCCTATTAGAAAATGAGATTGCTGACACTGATAACCCTGTCTTGACAGAAGGGTATAAACTTAATATCCAGTTGCTGACACTAGGAATTAACATTTTTAGTTTTATTACCTACCTTGTTTTGTGTGTTTTTCCAAAGGAAGCTGATAACTTGAGCTTTGAATTTCTATAAAAGCAAACAAAACAGGCATTCAGATTTTCATTAACTAAATAAGCAGTTGAAATAGAGGCAGTTACCTGAAACAAACTGCTGCCACATCAACATGCACTGAGCTAGGAAAGTGAAGGGGGAGCAGGTTTGAACTGTAGATGCATTCACATGTCCTCACATTCTGGGAGAGGGAAACCTCTGATCAACCTTGCACTGGAATTTGTTACCTATCTCCTAGGATTCACTAACACAAGCTAAAATTGTGAAAATGTATGGAAATGTGCTTTATAATTAACCTGCATTAGGCAGTGGGTGCAATTTAGAGATATTAAAAACAAGCAGGCACATTTAAAACTCATATACAAAGATACACTAAAAGAAGAGACTCACCTTAGTCCATGAGTACATACCTCGTATTCGTTTGTATTCACTGTTAACGAGGGAACCAGGGCAAACAATTCATTCAGTGCTTTTAAAATGAGGGGTCTTGTATCACAGCTCAACTTTGGTGACAGAGAATTCCATGTAGAACGGATGCAAACAACCTGGAGGGAAAGTGGCAAGCACTGTTAGTAACAGCAATCCCAACTTGACTTAAACATAATTTCCTTCCAGCACTTGCCTTCTTTCTTCCTACTTGGGAACAGGAATTAATATAGGGTTCATAAAAATGAAAAAAAAAAAAAAAAAAAAGGAAGCATGTTAACAATTCACTTGTATTAACAGTCTCACAGTACATTATTTGACATCATGCAATAATGATGTACTTAAGAAATGATGTACTTAAGAAATGATGTACTTAAGGAGACCACAAAGCTCTTGTGAAATAAGATACCCTTTGTATACACAAGGCATGCCTTGCTAACGACTGTGCCCCTGAAGAAGAAATAAGACTGATAAGAAGGGAACATCCTACCCCAGGAGGCGCCTAAAAGTTGAATAATTGCTAATAGGCATGAAGTCAGCAAAAAATCTTTGATAACTGGAGGAAAGGTAAAAGCGGCAGGGGGAGATCACGACCACCGATACAATTCAAGACCAAAAGACTTACGTCCCCCTTATTATATGTATCTTCATGTAATGCTACTGCTCTACTTCACTTGCTAAAATTAGCTTAAAAGCAACCTGTCTCTGGGAGTTCAACAGGATGAAACCAGAGGAAGCTCTGTTCCATGGAAGCCCTCCAAAACAAAATGCCCTTAATCTTTAAACACAACCAAATTCAGCCAAATTTGAAGAACAAAAGATGAATGTAAAGCTGCAGGAATCCAGAAATCGTTGGGAAAATGTCGAACTAGAATAAACACTAATACCACAGCTACTTTAGCCCTATACTAAGCAGGTCAGCTCTTACAATTTAAAATAAGAGAAATCACTTCAACGAACCAGAAACATGAAAAAAAAATTATGTCAGGAAACCACAGATAATAACATCATGCTTCCAACTCTGAACTTACAAAAACTGTAAAGCTGGTTTGAAAAATCACAGAATTTATTTTCATACTGTTAATAATGAATTTGGAGTCTTGTCATTTGCTTTTCATGTCCTTAGAACATAGTAACTTCAGCCTTTTAAATCAGTCTTTGCAGTTATACTAGAAACCATAAAGTTACTGTGCATTAAACAGAAGCTGAAATCACTTTAGATACACTTCTGCAATCCCAGCTACTAGGTCCTCAAGAGAGAAGTGGGGCGGGGTGGGAAGCCAAATGGTGGGGTTACCAAAATATTGGCAATAGCAGGTAAAACCAAGAGTATCTGTAGGCTTCCATGCTACAAAGTATAAACTGGAAAAATCATGCTTTTTCTGTTTTGTTTTTCAACTGAGGAGGCCAATATTTGGTTATAGGACAAACATACTGTTGTCCCACAAAGAGGGTTCATTTACCCAGTGTGCAAGCCGGTAACACACAAGAGTCGAGGTATTTTCAAATGTATGGTTCTAAGGTTGGTATTTTTTCACAGATTAGAGATCACTGGGAAAAAACAACAAGAAATTGAAATCCTCCAACAAAAAGGTACCACGCTGTATAGAACGACATCTAACCTTCTCTTCAATACCTACAGAGGGTAGGGAAAGCTGAATAATTCAGTTTCAAAATTTAATAGTACTAGATACATGTACCTGAGTGGTTAGGTGGCAAAAAGACTATCAGAAGAGAATTCTCATGCAGATCTGACATACACTGGGAAGCATTTACAGCACGGCAAGAAGCATTAGTTAGCCAGCCTAACAGATCTGAATTTTTTTTTAAATTATGTAGACCAATAGACAAAATCCTTATGAGATTTTGTCAGCTGGAAGAAAAATAAAAGGGGGGGGGGGGCGGGGTTGTTCTACAGCTTGTTTGTAACCATTGAATGCCTTCATTAGCACCAAACAACAAACCATCTCCCCACTCACATTCAGTGTTTGATAAGGAACAGCAAATCTCTTGGCTTTTTTTCCCTGGCCAGCTATGACTTCTGGGGCTCACAGGCATTACACTGAATATAAACAAGAACCGAGTGCATTATAAAACATATTTACAGCTACCTCTGTATTACAGTGTTGTTTCACAGAAAACATGAAAATATTGGCTCTATTTATCAAGTCAGTAGCTAGTTCTCTCTCATGGCAAGCTGTCTGGTAGAATACTCTGGAGACATGCTTCAAAAAGGCACTCCACTTTTAGCCTAGCTTTAAATACATGAACAGTCCCACTGAATACAAGATGACTTTTTGTGCTTAAGTTCATGATTATCCTTAAGCACTTTACCAAACCGTTGCCTCAAGCCTTCAAAAGATGGATTAACAAATAAGAAGGTGGTTTACTTTAAAGAACAAAAACCTAAAACATGAGAAGTGTGGTAAATTTGCTATTCGAGGGCTGTTTAGATTATGTGTACTCAAGGTAAAGCTTATCTACTTTAAGATTCTGCTTACAATAGAGGATGCTTAAAGAGTCGCAGACTTGCTAATTAAGGACATACATCCACTAGAAAACCGAGGGGCTGGCAAGAGCAACAAAGACCACCAAAGACCAAGCGCAGGCTGGAGGGATGCACAGGTGTAGAAGACTCTTGGGTTGACTGCTCAAGAGAACAACACATCGTGCTTGCTCGACATAATGAATATGTAATGGTTAGGTGGAACATATGTGTTAGATAGGCGTGGTGTTTTAACTGTAGTGTATAAGTCTGTGTTGTAAATATTCTGGTAAAGAAATCAAAATTTAATCACATAGAAGAGTTAGGTTTGATTAAGAAGTAAAATTGTGAAGCATAACGTATAGGATTGTTAAGTTTGAAATGTAGCCATAGAAACTTTAGGAACTGTGTTATGTGCGACTATAGGAATCTTAATATTGTTCAAGTTTGAAACAGCTAACCATAGAAACCTCACCAGGAAGTTACTGGTCTTTCTATGTTCTGTTTCAAGAAACTAAGGAAACAGTCATGGACACCAGTTTGCTGCTTGGAAACCCCCTTACCCTTCCCATCTTGATTTAAGTATCAAAGATTCCAATCAGTAGAGCTAAGTGTAACTGACCAACGATTGTTTTTAAATAAGAATATTGATAAGGTTATATAATCAAAGGACCAATCATTATAAAGGTTAAATTTAAGAATTAAAGCATAGTATGCATTTTTATGTAAAGACCTTATGTAACAATGATCCGACAGAAAAAGTCTATAAAAACTGATGGATTTTGATATTAAGTTGGACAAGCCTTTGGAGGAGCAATCCTGCGTGTCCCCAGTGCTGCAATAAATGAAGTGCCTGCTTCTTAACTTCACATTGGTGTTAAGGAGTTTTATTCCGGATTTCGGTAACATCTGGACTGAAAAACCTCAGTAGGTGTGCTTGATTTGTGGAAATCTTCCACCTTGCACCCTGGGCTGAATAAAGCAATGCCTCCTCTCTAAACATACGTTGTATGTTTCAGGAGTTACATTCTGATCAGGTAACAAAACTATCCTTCATTCAAAGTCATGTCTCTCTGAAATTGTTAAGCAACTTGTCATCAAGGCACCTGAGATATTGAGCCTGGAAACTCAGTGCCACACATAATTAGTACTAAATTTTACAGTATATAGAGAAAAAAGTAATCTTTGGGGTCATATGAAAGGCTGAGGAAGCAGACGCTGAAGTTTTATTTTGTTGAAGCTTTGGAAAAAAATGAAGGCTTTGATTTCTCCTAGCTGAAAAAAGGAACACTCACAGGAGAGTTGTACAGATTAATTGTTACAAGAGCATTCTGATTTCTTCAGACAGATGGTCCTCCTGAAGTAAAGGTATTACTGCTGTGCAGCAGTACCAGAGCTGAAACATAAGCTTTTATTTTTCTCTTTTTCCTAGTGTTGGAAGTCAGCACAGCACAGCATGAATATAAGTAGGAATGTTTCTAAGGGTTAGAAATTATTCTGCTGCCGTCAGTGACGTCTTCTGCATTCATCCTACCTTCTATAAAGCTGAAAGACTACTAGGCTGTAACTGTTATCTAGCTATACACCACAGCTTGATCAACTTTGTACACATTTACACTATTACTCTAACTACAGCACAGCAGTGAGATGTAATTGGTCCTACTTAGCCCTTCCTGGATAAAAATAAGCCTCACCTGGCTTACTGTCACCTTTAAAGGTCTGTATGACAGCTCAATGAGCAGTCAGTACAACATGTTGTATTGCTAGGCACTGAAAGATATCTGTAAGATACTCAGCCAGTGGTACAGTCCTAGCTGAAGAATTATACAAAAGTCACAAAAAGAAATAGTCGAGTTCCACAGGAAGCTTGACTAGACAGTATTACTGGTACTAAAACTTTCTCATTGTCCCTTGTGAGATTTTTCCAGTTGCCCATGCTCTCTCTCTCTAAGCAGCCATGTGTTCTAGTGAAAACTTAAGTAATTTCCCTGCAGCATTTGGTCAAACCTCACATTGCTCCCTGTAGAGAATTCAACTTTTCAGATTTTGCCACCAAACCTAAAATAATTTTGTCTGGAATTTATCTATTGCTACCCTTTGTCTTTCAGATTTCAGGCTCCACTGCAAAAGAAAACATGCAAAAGAGAAAGGCCACAAAGAAAAAAAAAAAAACCCCAACAAAAAAACACCCAACACAAAACCAAACAAAAACCAACCCAACAAACAAACAACAACTCTCTCCCCTCCCCAAGCCCACAACAACAAAACAAAGACAAATACCAAACCCCTAACAATGCAGGCTTAGAATCAAAGTCTAGATGAAAAAGAAAAAATAGCTATGGCAGAGTAAGGTATGAGTATACAGACTCAGCTTTTTAAAGAGGGAAACATACCAGAACTGGAAATTAAAACCCTTCCTTAAACAATCTGAGCAAATGCCACAAAAATTTCTTCCAGGTTTATGAAATTAAAGCAAAGCAACAGAAGACTCAGTCAAAGAGAAATACAAATCCATCTATGTAATGAAATCAAATGAAGGGATGCTTATAAACATATTCCACAATGGCATTAAGAAAGATAGTTTCAGTGTTACTCTGCACTGAAAAAACCCAGCATGTTTGGTATCACTGAACTCAGGAAACTGCTGAATTAATCAGTCACTTCAAGTGAATGCAAAACACATTTTAGAGTGCAGTTTAAAAAAAATGAAGATGCCTTCTGAGTTGAATCCATTTCAGGAATAGCAAACCCACAAGTATGTTTCTATGGTAATGACCACTGATGGCTACACACACCTAATCTGGTATCATTCCAAGTGAAAATGATACCTCTCTTTCCCATCTTTTAAAATACTGTTTGCAAGAATAAGAAAATATCTCTTCCAGTATTTAGAAAGACAGAGATATCTATTAGCATTTTAAGTTCTTAATAAACTAAACTATCTAGAAATTTTAACTTTGTAATGAGCTAGTTGTCTGGAAACAGAAAATAGACCTTGTATCAATATGCAGAAAAATAAAGTTGTGTATTCATGGGATCTCATTTGATATTGTCAGTTAGGAAGACTACAAAATGATTAGCTAGCAAAGAATGTTTCATTTCATTCTTTCCTATAGTATCACAGACATTCTCCAATTTCAGTTAACAGGTGAAAAAAAGGCCATTAAAAATAGGCAGCAACCTAACAGAAGTTTCAGATTTAGCAGATATTCATACTGTGCCTACCCAATGGCAAATTGCACTCTGTGATAATTGTTTGGAACAACTCGATGTACTAGCATTTTCAGTGTTAAACCCCACGACAGATGGAGCTAAGTGAAATCAGCAAGAACATATATCAAATGTCTTTTATCAGCTACATTGAAACAACATATTAGTTTTAGACCACATATATTTGGTATGCCAAAAACACTGGCCCTCCATTAAGTCATACATAAAACGACAATAGTATTACAACAATCATATGGCATCTTATACAGTATTGCACTGAGGATTGTTTTCCACACATATTCATGTACGTGTAATCATCACATGCACTAAGTGCAGTATTACTGCAATACAGGATCTAGTACTTAGCAGACTACTGAAAAAATAGTATTTCAGTAGCTTTGTCAACACCAAAATATTTTCACTATAAAATAAATTTTAACATTTATTTCCTTTCACAAACAGAAAGGATTTATTTTCTTTACTGTATGTATAAAGCATTCATACTAACTGCAGAAATTATATTAACCTACCACTGATTTGAAATCTATTGAAATATGTTTATCTTGAGAAGCAGAAGGCCAGCAGAAGTTCAATTCTTCTACTGGCTGAAAGAAACAGCCTGTGTCTCTAAATGAGTTTCCAAATGCTAAACATTTTATTGAAGAGTACAGGCATCCTTTACTTGCAGAAAGATGCATTCTTCAGTACAGCAACACACATATGCCAGCATATGCAACTTTTGGCCATTCTGTTTTTGTAATCAATGACTTGCCATTCTCTACCATGCTCAAAATGCAATGTAATATTAGTCTTACTAATATTACAATATTATCAACTGCCAACATGCTGTCTGGGTAAGGATCACAGCATACCAAACAAAACACACAGTCCCCAAATACACCAAGTCCAACAAGTTGTATTACTTGAGAGATTATCTCTTTAGGAAAAAGAATCTTGACAAAAAAAGTTAAGATTACATTCACACTTCTATTGTGGGTCTTTTCAGCCATTCACAATCAAATGCTTCCATTTCCTCACTCACCACTGTTCTTGTATTGTTCTGGAGGGCAAAAGGTAAAGAACACCATTTTACTTTGTTGTTTTTAAATAAAAGGGTATTCAAACAAAAGAAAGTGCTTCAGTCATCCAAAAATTTTGCCAGAGAAGTTTCAGACTTAACCCTTCACCATAACAGAGCCACTACATGAAGCCCTAAAGGGCTGAAGGAAAAAAAAATTAAAAAGAATCTTCAATTTGGATGAGGTCTTGAGGTACGGGCCAGGCACTGAGACAAAATCCCCGATGCATGACATCAGTTAGTTGTCCAAAGTCCAAAGGTGTGCAGCTCCAGTCTTACATAGATTATAAACTCAAAGAATTGAAGGCTCAAGTCCTGCAGAACATTGAGATGCTGGCAGGATTGAGCAGCATGAAGGGTCTTAACTGTGAGACAGAACAAGGATGCTCTTGTCTAAGGCATTCTCTCTTAGTATGTGGCACTCTGGAACTCTACCCAACACAGATCACCTTCAGCACAGTTCCATTAAACATGCACGAAGCTAAACAACAGTTAAGAATCAGTGGTATTCTCCAAAGCCAGTGTTTTCTCAGATTAGAAAGGGAGATACTATTCTGGCAGCTAGTTAAAAAGCTCTGTATTGAGGAACTGCTCACATTTCAAGGATCTGTGACCACACTGGGAACACAGTGTTCTGAATTCAAACCCCACTTCACATTCACTTCTACACAGTGACAAAAATAAGCATCAGCCTATTTCAAACTCCTTATTCAATGAAACCACAAAACCACAAAGACATTATCATAGTTTGAGTAATAATATTTTCAGTTCAGCGGTGTTCAATTAGATAATCACAATTCAAAGCCACTGAGTAAGGTTCTTTTGGCATCTCTGACCAAAAATTAAAACTCTCCTAATGTATGATGGTTCTGATCTTTTAAGAGCACCTTTAATTTGATGGAAATCAGAAGCTTATCAACAACTCCCAGAATGCTTCTGCTTTTGCAAAGAACACTTGCAACAGAGTTCCCAGTCTAAAGCAGATGGTCCTGTAAGATGCCACTCTGATAGCTGCCAGCTCAAAGGTGAAAACTTAATGCAATAATCCAACATCTAAGTGTCTGATCTACGAAGTCACAACCAAATTTTGGTTCTTTGCAGTTAAGGTGGGAATGTTTGAAAAATTGCATTGCTGCATCGAGAAATCATAAAACACCAGCATTTTGGAAACTGCAGCTCTTTAAGATGCAAAAGGGAAAGTTTTCTAAATATAAAAAAATAATTCTAAAATAGTGCCAGTGTATGTTTGTTTCGTTTCTCACTTGATGCCTTTCAAACAAACATTTGACCTTCAAATGATTACATTCTCTTCTCCCACAATATAAGGTATGTTTACTTTGCATGCTTCCCAACCAAAAATAACACATTGCCCTTGCATACTCAGTTAATTGCATAGGAGCTTGCAGGAATTAACTTTTTCCTCATTTTAAACACTGCTGGTATTAGGAGAGAGATAATTTTTTTTTTTTGTTACAAAAGGACAACAGAACCAATAGAGGTTCATTCAGGTTGTTAAAGTCTACTTCAATTTTTAAATTAGGACAGAAAGAAATTTATTAAAAGGAGCCAAGGACAGGTTTGGAAGGAGGAATTTGTTAAGAAGGGCACATGTGTGTTTTTCGTCTTAGCTAAAGTAGTGCAGCTTAGAATATACAACTTAAAAACTTCTCCTGCATTCTGAGAAAAAGTAGAATTTGCAGTATGTCTTACCTGTCCAAAAACTGCTGACAACTAAGTACTTGTTTCTGAAAGGATCTGATACAACTTCAGACTGGGTAATAACCCAAAGAAACTTAGTGAATTGATCTGAAGGAATATAATTTAACCTGGCTAAATGTCACCTGGTACACAATAAATACAGAAGCTAGAGGATATTAAAACCATCACTGAGCATAGCTCTGCATTCTGGCCTGTCATTAATGGACTTCATCCTCAGTTCCTGCAACACTAAATCTCCTTTAAAAGTATTTTTTAACTCATACAAGATCAAAACTGCAGAACTTTTTTGGCTCCTTTCAGAAGGAATTTTCTATACTCATAATGGTAGTCATAGAGAAACCTCCTACCGAATGAAGTATTGTGAACCAATGGAGCAGGAGGACGGGAACAGCGGGGAAGACAGGAGAGCAGTATTTTACACACAGATTTTTAAAAAGTAAATAAACAAAAAGGTTATAAAAGCAGTAATAACCTTGACATGAAGTCTTTCTGG
The DNA here is from genome assembly GCF_000737465.1 of Haliaeetus leucocephalus. Taxonomy (NCBI): domain Eukaryota; kingdom Metazoa; phylum Chordata; class Aves; order Accipitriformes; family Accipitridae; genus Haliaeetus; species Haliaeetus leucocephalus. The sequence goes on from NW_010972616.1 coordinate 104,124, forward strand.
AAGAATAGGTGATTGTGATAAACATCTTGTGATGAACTTTCTCTGCTAGCCATGAATCCCCAAAGAAAAGCCTTATGATTCCAGAGTCACTGTTCAGCTGGACAAAGCTGTCCTGAAAATACAATACACCTGAGGAAACTAGCAAGATAAGAGAACTTTACTTTATGACACTGATACACCAATTACTATCTGCAGAAAAAGAATCAGGGCTAATCAGAAAATGTATGTTCACAGATCTAAACACACTAGTGTCATACTTTGGTAAAAGTTCTTAAGTTGTTTTCATCTTTATAGTTTGTTGGTTTTTTTTTTCATACTGGGTTTGTTCAAATTGACGTATCATTGTCATCTTGAGATATCAACAACCATATAACTTATAAGCTCTCAGTGCTTCTGGTACGGTACATTTTGTTTTACATTTGTGTTTTCTTGTTATTTTTTAAATTTCTTTTAAAACAGCAAGCTTACTGCTGGACAAAGCACTGACTAGAAACATATTTGCTAGAGGGGAAAAACTAAAAGGTAAGTTTTACTGATGTAAAGGAGAAGAAAAGCACTCTTGCTTCAGGTGACCTACTGCCTTGGAGGGTGGGAAATCATGGGGAAAAATAGGAAACAACAACATTTAAATCAAATTTCATTTCTGATCTGGGGGTGAGCAAGTCAGAAAAGCACATTATTTTAAGCAATATTTCCTCTGAGACAAATATCCACTCATACCAAACCTCAGCAAGATTCATGCACCAAGTCTATCGCAGAATCCTTGATTCAGAGAATAACTTAGGTTAGAAGGGAGCTCTGGAGGTCACCTAGCCCAACCTACCCCACAAAGGAGGGCCAACTGGATTAGGCTACACAGGGATTATTTCACTTGCTTTGTAAGGAGAAATGGTGGCTTTAACAGTTGTAAAATAATAGGTGCAAAAATTGCTTGTAACATTTCTTAGCTCTTTATGGTTGTTTGGGTTCACCCTTCGATATCTGCAGGTATCAACCTCTTCCAATGAAAGCACGTTACAAGATCTCTCTCCTTTTGAGTGGATCATGGACCACAACGCTTGCATCACAACATCTCTCAAGCTTTTTGGCTGTGGTTGGCATAACTGATTGTTCCCTGTGATCACAATGCTGCAGCCATCATCTTACAGCCTATGTGTTTTCTATCCTAGAACAATGCATCAAATGAGAAAAGGCTTTTTCTTCTTGATTGTTTGAAGTCAAGACATATTTATACTGCTTAAAACTTCTGGCACTCTGAAAAAATGACTTAAGCAGAACTGGGGTCTTCAAATAACTTGGAAAACACAGCTGGGAATGGGTCTTATTTAACAGCTTTCTAAACTCCTCTATCACCTCTTAGCAACCTTAACATCTCTTCCTAGAGTATGGACAACATTAAAAAGGGATATCCCAGTACAATTGCGATTCTTATTAAAACAATCCAGTAGGTTCAGCAGAAATAAAAAACAGACTCCTCAGTCTGTCAGTGTCCCCAAATGATCCTCAGGTAGCTACTCTTCAATTATTTGTCTTCCTTTCTAGCTTTCTGGCAAAATCTTAACTGAATCAGTATATCCAGACAGTAAACATGTCAGTAAACAAGTCAACATATGGTATTCATCACTTATTGCAGAGCAGCTCCACATCTTTCATGATGATTGTCTGAAATTCAGCATCTCTAAACTACAATTAGGATAAAACCTATCAGAGTCTTTCCAGAACAAGTAATTGCAGCAAAACCCACCAGACACATCCTCTAGTGCAATGTAGTACACTTAACAGCCAGCTACAGAAATACCTGCAACTGAACTAAACAGCATACCATTGCTTTGTGTAAGTGCTACACACTGTGACTGATCAATAAACCCCTACAATGGAAGAAGGCTCAAATGGACCAAAGGTGATGTGCCCATGAAGCTCAGAGAATAATGCAGGGTGGGACTGACCACATCTGTTGCAAAGAAACTGACTCAACACAAAAAGGACTTTTGTTTTAGATATACAGCTATAAACAGTTCAGTGGATCAACTGATGGATGGTGTAAATGTTTCTCCCCAGTTCATTAAAAGAGTGTGAATATGTCCCCAGAGTCAGTCAGATCAGCATATGAGGGAGTGAATACGTGGCTCAGCCCAACATAAAGCATAAAAACTGCACAGTCAACAGAGGAATTTCGAAGACAGCAACGGGCTTGAGCTGGATTCAACCCACACATTCCTTCCAGCTGGGGATGCTCAGCATTGTGACAGTGAGCATATTACAGAGACCGGTAATAGGAATCACACTGGTATTGTGATTGAACTGTATATTGTAATTGCTATATTTTGCTAAGTGCAACTTACATTTGTATTGTGATTTTGGTATAATTTGTATCACTCTGCTGAAGCAGAAATCCTGTGTAACAACTATCTTCAAATAAGTAAATTTGATATTACACATTACATCCTCCACGCACAGAATATCTAAAATAACCTGGTCACAGAATATTGGACTCTGACACACATTGTGATAACAGAAAATGACCCTGGCTTCCCTGTGACATTTGTGGACAAATATGATCTAGGAATAAATTAGAGTAAATAAAACCATCTTTTCATAACATGTTTTGCCCAATACCCCAAAACCAGCTGACTTGACAACATGATGGTGCCGCAGAGGCAGAATCTCTACTATTAATCCTGAGGATTAACAGCCAAATTACTCAAAGCCATTTCCACAGTAAAAAGTTTGGCCATGGTCTACAGAGTATACCCACATTCAAA
>NW_010972616.1:106895-125286 GCF_000737465.1 Haliaeetus leucocephalus
AAAGCAAGCTGAGGAGGGCCTGTAAGAATTAGGACAGATAAAATCAATACCTGTCCATAAAGTGATTCTTTCCTTCCTTCCTTCCTTCCATCCTGAGTACCTGGAGTTGTCTCAGCCTTCTACTTCTCAACAGTAGTACAGTACGTCTATTCTCAAATGAGGTTTTTATAGTACGAAGTGACATTTGTCACAGACCCAGCTCCTGCTTCTTTGCAGGAAACAAAGTCTAAATATAATCCAGCCTGGGAAAACACTGCTTAAATACTGAGGCCAGCATTCAAAGAATCTATATGACCTGAAGAAGAGCCAAACTCCGTACCAAAAGCAAACACAGTAATTACCCTGAATAACTTGGTTCTTAACAGCCATCCTCTGAAGCTTTTTAACTATATTGATTACTAATGTGTATGGACTGCTAACCATTTCCTATATTGTTCTTGAACTGCTGACATGACTGCAAACATATCATGTGGCAATGCCTTGATTTTGTTGGATTGGCCTCACTGCAGTAAACACTGCACTAAAAACAAAGAAGGAGATAAACTTAAAATTGATGTTTGGCAGAGAATGGGTAATCCAATATTCATGCAGGCTATCATTAGTCCACAAACTCAGATGGCCTGCATAGTCCACAGTTTGACTATAGTGTGATTCACAGCATGTCTGTGCTTGCATCACCATGTCTGGGATGTCACTGTGGAAACAAAGAGCCTTTGCTCCTAACTCAGGGATATCATAGGATCACAGGACAATTTGGGTTGGAAGGGATCTCAGGATAATTCTAGTCCAACCTCCTGCTAAAAGCGGGGTCACTATGAGATCAGACCAAGTTGCTCAGGGTTGTATCCAAAAGGAACATGAAACTTCCAAGGATGGAGACAGCACAACCTCTCTGGGCAGCATGTTCCAATGCTTACTTGTCCTATTCATCAGTAAGTAATCAATGCATTAGAGTGAAACAGAAGGCTTCCCATTACAAGTGATTTCACTCCCTATTGGGTTCACTATGTGAATGAGACCCAGCAGGGCAGGCCAGTAAGTAGGTATCAAAAAAGAGATTATTCACCTACTTTTCAGCCAATCAGAATTATGTGCCAAACAGCTGTTCTTTCCAAATCTCAAGGAAAAATCCACGAAAAGATGTCTTTGAAACAAACTGTAAAGCTGACCTAAAATTCCAATCCATGCACTGAAGGGCTGACCTGCTGTAGTAGAATTTCACAGTACAATTTCCCAGGAACAATTCTTGGAAGAGAGGCATTAAACTTGTCAGGAAAAAAAATAATGCTGCAACAATCCAACGTACTCTTAAAAAAAAACCCCAACTAGGAAAAAAGTCCACGATCCACAAGCAAAACGCAAAACGCAAAACACAAGGACAAGCCAGTTTAATCTTACCTCAGCCTCACAAAGTGCGTGAAGACCCTGTAACACTATGGCAGCCGGTGAAGCTTGATCAGGTTTTGTGCATTCATTTAATACCTGGCAAATTGCAGCCAACATGTCTGCTCCGTGCTGATATGGCCTAACGGAAAAAAACATGAAGATACAAGGCAATATTCATGCACACATACAAGTTCTATTCTATATACAAAAATTCATTAAGTATTGGTCTTGTTTAAGTGACAACTAAAACAGACTAAAACTGGGAGGAAAAAAAATATACAAGGGAAGATATGATAGAGAGCTCTAAAGGCTGAGTAACATGGAGAATTAAATTAGCAGGCACCAAGTTCCAAATAAAAGATCACTACGTGGTTAAGCTATGGAAGTTTTTGTCCAAGCACATTGTGTATGCTAAAAGACTACATCTTTCCAGAAGTGACTGAGAAGGAAAATCCAGGTGTGCTACTAAAGACACTATTCTTTGCTTCCTCGTTGCAGTCTTCTATAAGTACTCGCTACTGTGTATTGGTGGAGATGCCAGCAGCAAGACTTCTGCCCTGCTTACATCAGGTAAGAACATTTTTCCAAATTTTTTGCTGCTGCAGTGTCATTTGTCTCTCCTTCAACGACTGCATGGACTGCTTGTTTGCTTTCCAGACTTTTAGTATCCATTCAGTTTTATTGGGCGGTGGTGGCGGAGGTGTCAACTGCTGATTCAGCAGTTCCTCACACTGTAAGAACTTGGGGTAAATAGCATCTGGCTAGCCAATCCATATGCATGGAACATTCAGGCTTCCTCTATCTGCTCTCACTTTCTTCCAATAATTTCTAAGTGCACTAAGAACGTGCATACACCTGAACTCTAACTATACCACTTACCTGGCAAAAAGAGTATTAACGGCTGCATTGAGATTTATCTCTCGCTTTTCACCTTTTTTTTCTTTATTTTTGATTTCTTGAAAAATGCTGTTTGTCAAAATTAAAGAAGGTTGAAGAGATAAAGGAAAGGGTATTTTCTTTAAGAATTTTTTTTTTTAGCTGATGATTGAAAGATACATGAATCTTCCCAGCTGTTAGTAACTGACCTTCAAGAAGAAAAGTGAAAAGTGGAATGCAAAAGATAGGTGACAGAGAAAAGATGGTTTTATGCACATAAAACCAGGAAGTAATTGATAATGTGTTTAAAAATAATCTTTTCAGGAGCTGTAAATTATTATCAGGTACAGATGTTCATGGCATGTTAGAGCTGGAAACAATCAATGTATCATCCAGTTAGACTTGTAAAACTGTGTTCTGTGGTCAGTACCGTATCTGAATAAAGATCAGTAATTTGCATGTGAAAAAATATAGTTTTCAGAAAAGCACCCAATCTTTCTTTGAATAGATCAAAAGATAGACAGATCATTAGGTGTTTGTTCTTATGTTTCATCACTCTCTTTTTATAATTTGGAAGTAGTATGCTTTAAGCTTCTACTCTGGATCAGTATAGGATGCATGTTTTATTTCAGGATAAAGACATTTTAATTTTAACTTTATTTATATGTACTTTCTATTAGCTATGGTATAAACCCCAAAACTTACTAGCTACTGAGATTAGCAATGCCTGAGTCAGTATCTCATACAACTAGAAAAATATTACCCACAATTAATATAACAGAGTAGGTAAAAATAATCATGCAGCTTTTCTGGAAAAAAACAAAAAAAAAAAAAATTGCTTTCTCTTACAAATACATAAGATGGATAACACTTGCGCTTACCTCTGCCTACATATATCTCTTATACAAGCAGCTTTAGCAATAATTTTTTCCCATTGAGTATCTTTGTCAACAGACAAAGAGGGCATATCAGACATTGCCAAGAACTTCTGCAATTCTGGGTAAATTCGATCCTAGAAAAGATTTAATTTAAAAATTATCATCATACCTTCAAAAGTTAGTGACAGGATTTTCAATTGCTAGCACTTCTACATGACTTCTAAATACCACTTTTATTGCATACCGTATTTCGCTTTTCTTCATTATTGGAATCTAATGCTGCATCGAGATCTAACTGGCTTTTGCATACCAGATCTCTGTTGCTACTTCATAAACAGGGAAGTGAATTATTGCCATATAATCGAGGTCTTGTTCTTACTGCACATTATGAAAAGTAGAAAGCTATCCTTCAAACAATTTTTTTTTTCCTAATTCCAGTCTGAGACCTGATGAAATGAAAAGCAGGTTTCATGAAAGACATACTATTGAAATTTTTCACTAAAACAGAATCAATATAGCCACCACTTCCACCATTTACTTTTTACTGCTGCTAATGAGACACTATAAGCATATAAGCAATGTTCCAAAATTAATTTCCTTCCTTGGTTAGATTTAACGAAGTTTTTCAACTACACTTATCTTAGTGACACTACCAGAATTTTCTAACCTGTCTTTCCCATAAGGATGTCATCAGCCGCAAAGTGACTGCTCTAAGCTTTGGCGTGCTCCCCAGTATGTGTATGGCACGTAGAATCTGAGCTACACAAACCTGAAAGAAATTTTTTAATCAAATGTCACTGTTACTTTTTATGTCCAAGAACAAAGACTAACGTACAAATCATTATTTTACAAGCAAGGATGAGGAGATAACTATCCAACTGCAATGTCAGAAAGAAACTGGAAGTCATTTTCTGAAAAACTTTAGTGCATAACAAGTCCAAGAGCAGCATCTTATGATACATACATAATGATGATACGGTGCAGACAATAAAGCATAATGTACGTTTCACTCTTCAAAACAAATGTCATATCCCATCCAAAATATTAGAAAGTTATGCTGAAGCTTACAAATCAGTTAAGCAAGCTACGCATTTCTTAGTCCAAATATTTTTTTTAGAAATAAATGACCTCTTATTGATATAGTTTTTTTGCTTTACTAATAATTTTTCATTCTCACCTTGTGTACACCCAATGTAGGCAACGTATACAATATATCCCTGTAAAGTGCAGGCTCCAAAGGTCTTCCCAATTTAAATATCAGAACTGGGATCAGATTTGGGACCTAAAATAAAACAAAAACAGGAAATAAACTTGGAACTAGGTTGCAAACACAGTATATTACAGAAGACAGTGAACTTGTCAGAACATATTAGAAACTCCTACCTTTTTGCATTATTTTTTCTGCTAACAGTAAAGAGAAAGGAAAATTCTAAAGTCTGTAATTTCATAGGACTTAGAATTTATTTCTTTTTGAGTTACCATCTAAAAAGCACCTTGTTATGCATGTTCAGTAGTAACCAATAAATTTATTTTTACCTGAAATTCCACTACAGGAACACTGAAGGAAACACGTAATAGAAAATGGTATTGGAAACACGTATCAAATCAATGAAGAAACTGTTCCAATTCAGTTCTGCCATTACAGAGGAATTCTGATGATGCTACTATCACATCCCACAAACTTGTCATATAATACAATATAATTTACTGCATTCTTTAATATATGGTTCAAAACTTCCAGAAAGCTGCCCCTGAAGTGACAATGAAGGAAAGCAGACTTATTTACCTCCATTCCCCTTTTATTTAGATCAGATTTTCAGTATTTTCATTCCTGCAGGTTCTTCAGTTTTTTTCTGGTGCACATTCATATCACTATGTTGTTAAATTAAATCTAGTCATGATGGCCTTGCTTTTTTTCCCACCTGATTTTATGGATAGTTAAAAGTAATTACACAGCATTGGTTTACATTCTGCCTTTATACAGTAGTAATGATTTTCACTTAGCCACATGGGTTAGTCCTCCATAGATAAAACTTGTGTTAAAAGATAATGTCATTCCCAAGAACAGAAAAGCTAATTAGGAAATTTTATATTTAGCAGTAGCAAGTGGACACAATTATTTTTGAGTCTTCGGGCTTTCAGAAAATTATTTTCCTTACACAGTAAACAGGGTATAGAGATCTCCATTTCACTTTTAGTGTTTACCTCTGGAGTGAGTCACCCTTGCAAGAGTTTTTTTCCTCTTTAACCTCAAATTACTGTAACTTTAGAAAACTCATTAAGTAAGTCTAATATTGGAGGCTTAATGCAGGAAACCAAATGTGTATTAAATCCCATACATGCTGGGCTGAGCTAAAAGACTGAGCTACTCTCAAACCCAATGTTTACAAGATTGGATCCAATCTTTAATCCAATCTATAATTCAGCAATCTTACAGCTCTAAAAATTTGTCCTGGTAAAGCTGAACCTTTATATATGTGGGTGGTTTATACATACAGTGGTTCAAAAAACAGTTAATGGGAAATTCTGCTACAACATTCTCTCAATATGCATTTTTACATGACCAGGTATCTTCAGATGATAAAATTTTTCACTGTACAATGTCTGCCTCAGTTCACAGATACTAGAGAGCAAGAATAATGAATAAAAATCCAAGAGCTCTGGGATCTCACATACTTCCCTCCGTAATTACTGATTCCAAATTACAGACGAAAAAAAGAAAAAGAAAGTACTGTTTGTTCTACAAGGCATCACTATCTTTACAGTTGAGCAATCCAAATTCATGCTTCCACAAACCTAAAAACTTGTTCTGGAATCTATATTTAATACCTAAGGAATTAAGTATAATACATTGTTTTTTCTGGTTTTCCAAATACTATTTGACATTTTAAAATAGAATAAATCCCTTTATAAACCAAAATTTCCCCACATTTTTTACTAATTGACTAGTCTCCCTCCCTCTCTCTATTTTCCAAGGTTGTTGTCTACCATCTGTAGAGGCAGTCATCACCCCAGCACCTGCCTAGACAGAGGACTGGCTTTACTGTAAATCTTTCAAAGCAAAATCAACAAAAGTGGCTAAGAATTTAAGGTAGTATTCATTTGAGCAGACTTTCACACCCAGAAGCACTTTCAATACAAGTTTAACAGTGCCTTGCTTTCCCACCTCTTTATTCCAAAAACGAAAGCATCTTCTTAGCTAGCACTCTCCCTCCCTTTCTTTGGACTGAAGGTAAGTTCAGCAGTTTTCCAGCTTTTGCTGTGTACTCATTTTGGCTGGGTTAGAGTTAATTTTCTTCACAGTAGCCTGTATGGGGCTATGTTTTGGATCTGTGACCAAAAGAGTGTTGATAATACAGGTATGTTTTACCTATTGCTGAGCAGCATTCACACAGAGTCAAGGCCTTTTCTGCTTCTCACCCCACCCCACCAGCAAGGAGGCTGGGGGGGGCACAAGAGGCTGGGAGGGGACACAGCCGGGACAGCTGACCCCAACTGACCAGAGGAATATTCCAGACCATATGATGTCATGCTCAGCATATAAAGCTGGGGGAAGAAGGGAGGACATTCAGAGTTACAGCATCTGTCTTCCCAAGCAACCATTACATGTGATGGAGCCCTGCTTTCCTGAATAAGTGGCTGAACACCTGCCTGTCCATGGAATGTGGTGAATGAATCCGTTGTTTTGCTTTGCTTACACACACAGCTTTTGCTTTCCCTATTAAACTGCCTTTATCTCAGCCCATGAATTTTTTCACTTTTACCCTTCTGATTCTCTCCCCCATCTCACCAAAGAGGAGTGAGTGAGCAGCTGTGTGGGGCTCAGCTGCCCACTGGGGTTAAACCACAATATGTACAAATTAAAGTTTTTTAAATTATCTTTTACATAAAAACTTTATGGCAGATGAGCAAAATAGAAATAAGGTATCAGAGATACAGATGAGGCAGGATCCGTCAAGCTAAAGCTTCATATGAAGCACAAGTATTTCAAAGAGAACATTCAATCCTGCTATTATACACACATAATGACTAGTTTTGTAAATAAGAACTATAGGAGCAAGACTTCTTCCATTAGATGAAATAAGAATTTTTTATACACAGAAAATGTAAATTGCAAATGGGTTAATTAAACATCCTGCCTTACACATATCACAAGACTGTTAGATTTACGCAAATGGAAGACTAGAAATTTGTTTAGATGCTTTTATAGGAATCTAGGATGCAACTGCAGGTTTCAAAAGCCAATGTGTAATAAAATACATCAATCAATTTTCAGGATTTCAGGGATAATTAAGTAGAGGTTATTTATTTATTTAACTGTGCATATCTTATAGCACAGATCAGCATACAAGGTGGCAGTGAGAATAGCTCATTTGAATATGCAAACCTCTAAGTGACAAATTTAGCTTTTCATCTCAAGCATTCCTCTGGCTTTGTTTTTTTGCAGGGTTTTTTTGGTTTTGCTTCTTCATTCCCAAAAGCTGAATCTATAATAAACACTACTATTACCTTAAAGCTAAGGGCAAAACAGATAGACCACAAGAAAGAGTCACCCACCAAGGTCTGGTTTTATACTCCCCAGTGCCTTGCCTCAGTGTGAACATTCCCAACAAGCATTCTTAACCCACGCTCTCCCAGGCCAACCTAACAACCTTGTCTCAGCAGACCTAAGCAGCCCAGACAGCTGTAGCCAGAGATAATTTTAACATATTTCTAAATTACCATTAACTGTATAAAGTCACACCAACTTTGCAACAATTCAAGGTAGGTTATGAGATGGATACCACTCCTCCTGTTTAAGTGGCCATAAACCTGACTTTCATCAGAACAGTGGTGGTTCTTTGCAAGTTGCTCTGAAATTATCAATCTGCTTTTCTCTCAACAAAAATTTAACTCATCCAGAATAAACAGTCCTGTAGAAGGAAGACTGAAGTCTTCCTTCTAAAGAAGTAAGATACTTCTGAGAGTAACATACTCCTCGAGAAGCAATGTACCTCACCGTTCTTAGATTCTCTCAGATTTTCTCTGTATGACAAGTAAGAACCTTTTAAACCCCAAACTCCTTTCAGGACCCCCTATCACATGGGCCCACAACATGGAAGTCAAAGGAGTGAGTCCACATACAACCCACTTCACAGCATCACCTTGGAACAGGGCTTTAATGTAACTTGGGAAAGGGAGCTCCTCAGTAAGTCTCTGCACTACCTTTTCTTCTGTGTTCAAAATAAGTTGGTTTTTTTTCTCCTCCCCACCTGGCTCTATTCTCATCACAGCTCAACTGGTATTTCAAATACGCATTGCAATTGGGATCTTTCTCCCCCACCCCACTCTCGGGGGGCTTCCTTGAATTTATCCCATCAGATGCCTTAATCAGCACATTCCTCCTAGCTTAAATGTCTTTGAAATGCTTGGTCACACTTTCAAGACCATCATCACAATATTGTATAAATCCTGCATCATAAGGAGTATTCCTTGTTATCATGATATTCTTTAAAGTACAAAAGCAGGTGGGGAAGCAAGTCATTCCAAACTCATCAGCACACAGCAGACTTTGATCAACATCAACTGTGGTCCCAGTCAAAATTCAGTAATAAGATGTCTGCGTTGACATTGAAAAACAGAAAAAAGAAACCTTCACTCAAAACATGAGATTTAATTTGCTGCCCTACCTTTCCTTCCCGCTCCCCAACTGTTACAATTTGTTTAGACTAACGTATGCACAATGCAGTTGTATTCCCCACTTTACCCATGCCAAAGGGACAACAGCACTGCCTAAGTGTGACGGTCTGACAAATTATAGTTAATGTCTCAAACATTTTTTAAAGAACTTTGGTGGAGAAGACGGCCTCTGTAGAAGTGCTGGAGCTGTGAAAACAGGAAAATGTGGCTGGAGGAGAAGGCCCCACAGAGGATGGGACCGCGCTTCTCCAAAGCTGCAATTCCTTATCTTAAGCGACCGTGAGAAGCAGCACAGCATATGCACCTGGAGGAGGGGGCCCCACGGAGGATGGGACTGTGCTTCTTTCTTAAGCAGTCATGCCTGCAGGGAGAGAGAGGCAACTCCCCAATGGTACCCCAAGCCCACCGACCAATTCTGGAGAACCCTGGGAACATGAACTACGCATGTCAAGACCACCAACTAACACCCCTGAGCTACAAACAAATGGAGGACGAGTTCTCAGTGCATGCCCTCTGGAACTGGATCTTTGGGCTGGCTGGACCAACGCTGGACTCAGGACTGGTGAAATCCTTTTCTTCTCGCTCTCTCTTTCTTTTTTTTTTTTCTCACTCTCTTTTGCACAGTCCCTACACCTCATCCTTTTAAACACAAACCGTTGACCAAGTCTGGGACTAGGAGTGGATCCAGCTGCCCCTTGGCTCTTCTTTGAGAAGGAGTCCAGAAAGCAAGGGGGTGTGCTCTGAACCTTGTGACTCAATGGGAGGGTTCTCCCGACACAGTTTCATGTTCTTTTTCCGCTTCTTTTTCTACACCTCCCTCTCTTTTCAAACAACGGCTTAATGACATGATGCAAGGTTCATATTGATAAGTTCACTTGTACTTGGGCAAGGTTAGCTTGGTTGAATAAACGTTGATTGTTGTTTGAACTTCCCTGGTGTCGTTTCACCTTAATTCTGACAAAGAAAATCCAAAAACCTGAGTCGCTCCAAACTTGGGACACAACACTAAGAGAAAATTATGTTCATTAGTACACAGGAAGAAAACTAAAATTAACTTCCTGATTAAATTAAACAGAACCCAAAAGAAGACTTTAGTACCAAAGGTTCAACATCCTCAAAGCAAGGACTGGTTTTGGTTAAATCAAGCCTTAGGAAAAGGGAAGCTTGTGCAGAAACCAAGCAATACAGGAAGGAAAAAAAAAATCCCCTTGAAGCTAGGAGACTTGATAGATGCAAGCAGTTTTATTTCTGGGCACCTGTTGTACCTTGAGTGTTAAGGAAAAAATAAATCACCTGATTTACTGTTACCTAAATCCTTGAATGATACAAGGTAAATTGCAGGGCAATGAGCAAGCAATGCACATTCCATGCCTTCAGGGGACAGTCATTAACACTAACACGGCAACCTGCATCACTATTTTAAGTCCCAAAATTATCAGGGAGGTCACGTGTGCTTCTCTAATGTAAGTTTCCCATACAACTGTTAACACAATGTGTGAACAGGGAAGAAATGTCTTCTAACAAACTATCCAGAAAGTTTTGTATGCAGCAGCATGGCTGGAAGCCTCTCAACTCTGAGGTCAAGAGGGGTTTATTAATTCTTTAACCATACCCATCCCTGATAAATGTGTCATTGGTTTACCCTGTGCTGGACAAAAAGGCTATCTAAAACATCAATAGAGATGTCAGATATGTCATTACAATGATCAAACTCCTTACCTAAGTTCCTTCCTTTCAATCTCTCCTCATAGTGTCTCTTACTTTTGCCAGAGGCATGGTCTTATGCGACTCATTTTGGTCTTAAGCTAGCTCTCTATTGAATAGGCTACTACTTCCTGCATTTTTCTCAGTTGTAGCTACACTGGACTACAGATATGGGAATCAGACTGAATGACACTCAAAATAAATTCTAATAATAAATGATATTCATAATCCTTAGTTATAAAAGCATTCAAACTCTTTAAAGTAGTCTGCTCAGGCCGAGCCTTCATCAGCTATGATAAGTTCATTCTGAGTCCTGTGTCCACGTTAATTTTCTAGTTATGAAGTTTATTCTACACTAAACAGGTATTAAATGGAAGTTCTACAATGACTTTTACACTAACATCTAGTGAACAGATGCTATGTTTGATTTACAAAATTCTGAGGAAAAGTCTAAGCACGTGCTACTATAAGGCCAGTTACATATTTCCTTAAAGGTACTGTCCTTTAAAGTGCACTTGTTTTGAACTGTATATTCAAATTATAAGATTAGGAAAAAACCCAAAATGTTCTAGTACAGCAAAGCTGCTCCTCTCTCCATCTCCCTCATGGAATGGAGAATCAATGCTGGGACTAATTTCAATATTAAATTTATGCTAAATCTTCATCAAGGGCTTAACAGCTCCAAAGAGCTGATAAAACACTTCATTAGCTCCCAGCAGGTAGGAAGCAGCTCTGGAGAAGGAGAGGCATGCCGCCTGGCAACACTGCCTTCTGCATCTCCCATGCTCCTGGAGGATGCCGTGGTTAGGTCAAGTAAGGTCATCAGTAACCTGAAGAAAGGTTTCAAGATTATGTTTTTTGTTTTTAAAATTAATTTACATCTCAAAAATGAGGCTAAGTTATGTCAATGACTCTCCTTTTTAAAGTAAGATTAAGCATGGGAGACAAAATGCATTTGTTTATTTAATAAATAGGTCTGAGAACCATTCTCACTCTGCAATTTGGTGGTCTGATTTCTTTTTTCTAAGCTACAGGACAGTTATTCTTCTTCAAAAGCACAAGCTAAGGGAGGATAGCAGGGGAGGACGATAATCCTCTTCTGTTCCTTCACACTTCCTTACATTTTACTGAAGAGAAATTGTCCTCATGCAGCCCTTGTGTCAGAACAAAGAATAAAAGACAGCCAGAAAACAGCAAGCCAAGTATAGTCATGTCCAAAAGGAAAAACCCATTTCAAAAAAATATAATCCAAATACATATTAGCATATGCTGTCCCCATTTTAAACTCTAAATTTAGTATATCATTTTACATTATTCCCACCACACTTTCTCTGCTTCCATGCCTATCCTGGAGGGTTTCTTCTGAGTCAATTGTAACACTAAGAGATCACTCCAGGCCCCCCCCCCCCAAGGCAAACAAAAGGCAGGAAATAAATGTCACTGCAAAGTTACAGGTTTTTACTTCTGGGAAATGTCAGGCTGAACTTTGGAAGAGAGGTAGCATCAGCCTAGTTCTCCAGTAGGCAACGCAATGAAATGAGCAGGTTTTTGAAAGTGTTCAGTACTCTGGCATTTCTTGTTCCAGTAAGCAAGACAAAAGTACTGAAAAATTCACACAAATGAAGGAACCAGTTTTCCAGGTAAGTGCACAAATGAAGATACGTTTCTGTTTAGAAAAGCTATAAAATAAACTGCTGTCAAAAATCAGAAGCACTTTTTAAAGAACATAAGCCAGGTTTTCAAAAGTTTCATGTATTCCAGCAGGATCCTAAACAATAGGTTAGATTCTTCAACCATGAAGAATCTGTCCACAAGATCTGACTATAATATGATTGTTTCCCTGCAGCTACTCTCCAAAGTTCACGTAATCAGACATAGAACAATACCATCAGGTACCACCTGAGCAAGCCAAATCTAGTTCAACATATCCTTAAACATGTTTTCTACCCAAATAAAAATGTATTTTACTTTTTTTTTTTTAAATGCACTATCAGCCCCCAAAGAATGCAAAATAATGCATCTTCAGATGGATTTCCCAGAAGGGTGTCATCTACCACTAAAATATTTCATTCCAGCAGTTGAAAGACCATAAAAGAATGGATGTCCTCTAGAGCCTCATAATCCTCTAATAATGGTAATAGATCTTGTGCTACTATTCACCAGTGACCTCTCAGTCAGATGATTTAATTTCTTCCCCTTGCAGCACAGCTGGTTTCACACAGTGTAATAACAGTTTTTGCACAACAGGAAAATTCATCTGATTAGAAGGACTGTGTTAAGCCTTTCACGAAAGCATGTGTCAGTGCAGCCTCTGCAGTGATTTGATTTAAGACAGCCTAAAAGCCCATGTACTACTCTTCATTCCTCAGCCTTTTAAAAAGATGTCTGGATTTTCTTCCATAGTTTTTCAGACCATTACTCCAAAATGCCTCAGCTAAAAAACATATCTAATATAATTACCAATCTTGCACCATAAAAAGGCTTTCACTCAGTGGGGAAGGAGAAGGTACATACACAGAAGTCCTCTGTAGGCTATCTTCATGAAAAGGGCAAGAAAAAAAAACCAAAAATAAAGTATAACAACAACAATGTCTGTAAATCAGTTCTGGTAATTATTTTTAAACCTAGCAAGATTTTTTAAATGCTCCATTAATTTACTGCAGAGACAACAGACTCCTTATAAAAACAATATTCAGTGTGGAAATGGGAGATGCTGTTTGTGAACCCCCCTTATGATGTCGTAATAAACATGAAAGCAATGAGGATAGCATTCTCGATGCACATTCTCTCTTTCTGACCCTGTTTTGTTTTGAAACACAATTCTTCCACTCAGATTTTGCTTTTCAATTCAATATCCACAGCTACAACCACTAATTATCTGAACCACAAAGTAAACAGAATTTCACTAGCAGCACAATTACTTATTATCTTGATCCCTTAAAAAAAAAAGAAAGAAAAAAAAGCACCACACAATTCTTTTTATGCTATGACCCTCACCATGACATCTCAGCACTTCCATATATTCTGCTGTAGTACAGGTAGTCCACAGTTTGGCTGCAAAGCTGATACTTTTTCATTTTGCCCTGTGGACATTCTATTAACCTTTTGCAAGGCTAAGTGCTAAGGTCTGGTAGCACAAGCTTGCTTTGATTTGAACATGAATCAAAGACATGGAATTTGGAATGTACCTGTATTTACTTGTTTAGACCTTCTTTCCATTACAAACACCTGGGTTTAAACTGAGTGTTCAAGTGCTGCTAACACCAAATGAACAGATTCAAGTTAATATAGGTGACTGTTTAAAAATAAGCTTGGGATTAACAGCCATTTTTTATTCTCTTCTTTCTACAACCAACCTCTGATTTTCTTACTCTCTTCTTTAGAACAGCCTTCTAATTACTATGCTGCACACCACTTTCCACTGCATCCTTCAGAAAGTGCACTATGGAGCTGAAGATTCAAAATGTTTAACAAGTTTGTTGTGATGAGCCTTCCACTTTCTCAACTTAAAGGACATTCCGATCACTGTTTTACCACTTACTTTCCCCATCTGTTATAAAGCACCATTTATTTCACAGAATCATAGAATGGTTTGGGTTGGAAGGGACTTTAAAGATCATCAGGTTCCAACTCCCCTGCTATGGGCAGGCATACTTTCCACTAGACCAGGTTGCTCAAAGCCCCATCCAACCTGGCCTTGAACACTTCCAGGGATGGGGCATCCACAACTTCTCTGGGCGACCTGTTCCAGTGCCTCACCACCCTCACAGTAGAGAATTTCTTCCTTACATCTAATCTAAATCTACCCTCTTTCAGTTTAAAGCCATTACCCCTCATCCTATCATTACACTCCCTGATGAAAGAGTCCTTCCCCATCTTCCCTGTAGACCCCCTTTAGGTACTGGAAGGCTGCTATAAGGTCTCCCCGGAGCCTTCTCTTCTCCAGGCTGAACAACCCCAACTCTCTCAGCCTGTCCTCGTAGGGGAGGTGCTCCAGACCCCTGATCATCTTTGTGGCCCTCCTCTGTGGAACTGAATAGAACACAGTACAAATAAAGCAATTCCCAAAGTATAACTTTGCCATCATTAATCGGTTATTTCCCCCATCCATGAGCTTCAATGCTTTCTTCCCCTGCACTAAATACTTTAACTGCAAGAGAAAGACCAGACAAGTCCTAAGTAATTCCTCCTGCCTCATAGAGAGCATTGCACCTATGAGAAATAATGTGATAATCTTTCAGGGCAGTGCTGTGTCACACTGTAATAATCTCTGTGGACCCATTAAGCAGACTCAGAACTAAAATAACTTGTCAGAGTCAAGGCTTCCACTTCTTTCAAACAGTTAAGTAACAATTTACTGAATGAACTCTACACCATGCTCATTCCAAAAATACTAAAGCATGCTATTGTACCTAGTGATCAGCAGCAATACCACCACCATTTGGTAAATGGCTCTCCTAGCATAGGCTGTCTGGAGTTTTACCATGTCAGGGAAAATAACCTAGGAACTCTTAGTGCAATATATTTATTTCTCGCTGCTACAGACCACTGGAGCCTTCATGATCCAGTAATTTTCACTGTAAGGTTTTGAACAACACACAGCATTGGTATCTTAAGTTAAATAGAGTGACACGAAGCAGGTGACAAATTAAAAGGAAGCCAAACATTGCATGAAGCAGCAAAAGCAGCTACAAGTGCCCACTTGTCACAGCTGTCTGAGAAAGAATCTTTTGCCTTAAGTACTGCGAGGTTCTAACTTCCTCGCATGTTTTGTTATGCTTTTTTTTGCTTTTTAATTCTCCCCTGTTTTGTGTTATTTAACTGTCCTCTAGAAGAGGTACAAAGCTGTAACAGAATGGAAGAATTTTAAATCTAGTTTAAGAGAAAGAATTCATCCATGTGCAAGAAAGTAACAGCTATTCTAAGAAAATAAGAAAGAACCATTAAATGGACAAAGTAAGAATAGGAAAAGATATCCTGAAAAGAATAAAAAGCACTTCATTTCGAACATTTCCAACAGATGCCTAACTTTGAGGAGTCAGTTCTAACTTCTAGCAGCTCAGTATTTCCACTGACATCAGATTTGTAGCATCCCAGGGCAGCTGTTCTACATACAATTCAACAAGGAGTATACTAAGAACACTGAATAAATACTTCAAAAATAACTATCTAGGAACCAGATCCTGTTCTTATTTTGAACTGCAAATAAGCTGTGTAGCCTTGCATGTTCTTCCTAAAGCAACTATCAACATTGCAGTTCAGGCTTTGTATAAACAGTGTCATCTTAAACCTGCAAGCACCTGTGTATTCACTGAAATGAAATACCATACTAATTAACATTACCATAATGATAGCAGCATGCACAGGACAAAACAGGAACTTCAAAATACAATAAAATGAGTAGAGTATGACACTTCCTGATTTAATTCGCATATGGGCATGGATGCTACAGATACATATTGCTGTTACTATAACAGCAAACTGCCCAATAACTTTTTTCAATTCAACTGATGGCTACTTGTGGTTTGAAGTGTGCTACAGATGTGTTGCAGACAACTCAAGTCAGCTGCACCCTTCAGTTTAGTTTGCAATTTTCTCTTCACTGCTATACCTATTCCCAATATGCTGCACCTGTATTTACTCTGCTCTGGTGACACCCCACCTGGGTACTTTATCCAGCTCTGAAGTCCTCAGTACAGGAAAGCCACAGATCTGTTAGAGCAGGACCAGAGGAGAGCCACAAAAATGATCAGAGGTACGGAACACCTTTCCTATGAAGAAAGGCTGAGAGAGTTGGGATTGCTTAGCCTAGAGAAGAGAAGGCTCTGGGGAGACCTTATTGCGGCCTTTCAGTACTTAAATGGGGCTTAAAAGAAAGACAGAGATTGACTTTTTGGTAGGGCTTGTAGCAATAGGACAAGGGGTAGTGGTTTTAAACTAAAAGAGGATAGATTCAGACTAGATCTAAGGAAGAAATTTGTCATGATGAGGGTGGTGAAACACTGGCACAGGTTCCCCAGAGAGGTGGTAGATATCCCATCCCTGGAAACATTCACGGTCAGGTTGGACGGGGCTCTGAGCAACCTGATCTAGTTGAAGATGTCTCTGCTCATTGCAGGGGGGTTGGACTAGATGACCTTTAAAGGTCCCTTCCAGCCCAAAGCATTCTATGATTCTTCCAGACAAACAAACAAACAAAAAAAACAACCCAAAACCAAAAAACCCCAATGCTATGCTACTGATGCCACAATGAAAAATCCTTTTAAGACCAAGAAAACACGGCCTTTTTTATTCCTCCCTCCAAAGTATTGTATGTGTCTACTTCCTCAAGTTATAGTGAGAAATGCAATGAGTTAAATCTGTCTGGAGGTTACACACTTCTTTGAAACCCAGGGACAGTTGGTCTGCTAAGATGTAAATAACACATTTCGCTCTTTTTTCAGAGCAGTGATCTTACAGTTCATGTAAATTAACAGATTCTACATGTTCTTCCACACCCACATAACACTCACAGTCCTGATCAGTAATTCTATAGCAAAACTCTGCAATTTTCTCCAGGCTGAAAACTGGACTTTTCAATATGTTGCTGTGTGTCTGAACAGGAGTCAGAATTACTTTTTCCCCATATCATCCAAAACCCAAACCTTTATCTTTAATAAACAGGTTACAAATTTCAAGTGTCTAAAGACAGAAAACAAAAAACCTGGAACGAGCATCATTTAAGCCTAGAAATATAAAATAACCAATCCCCACAAAACCTACTTACAAGACAAAAGTATGACTGAATACAATGCTAGAAAGACAATAAAGAAAAGATAAAGTCCAAAAAATTCAGTCAAACTGAGAAAAAAATTTTAAACAAATCACATGCTCCCAAATCTGTATCAACTTGAGTGCATTATGAAACACACCCACAGAAGAAAACCGCAAAACAAAGGCCAGCCTGAAAGAGATTTAAGAAGATACATAAAAGGTTAACAGCAGGCAGCCCGCAACAGATGAAGCTGTCACCTGGTTTAAAAGCTTCTCCAGCTTAAGAAATACAGTTATCTCCAAAAGCACTGTATAACAGGTCTGGTTTAGCACAGCATTTCAGTATGTGTTCAACTGCAAGCGCATCCTGGACTGCTTCCCTGGATCAGAACTACAGTGCTCAGCACCATAAGTCACCAAGCACATATCCCATAAGCTCTATCTTTTTCCAACTCTTGTGCTGCAGAGTGTGACAACCCTTTGGGACAGAAAGCAATTTAAAAAAACCTGAAGCAAATAAAGCTTGTCTTTATGGCACATCTGAAATTTGAAGCAACACTTCTTCCTTCCCTACATTTTTTTTTATTTTACAAATAAGATAGGATTGTTTCTGTATAATGCCTCCTGCATTACCTGTTACTGTTTCTAGATATCCCCATTTATCTTTCCAGGTACGTAGATAAGTATAAACATACTGTGTAATTCTGGCTTAAATTCAGTACTGAAGCTGACAAAGACCATGCACATATTTTTAAGTAGCAAGAATACAGAAATACAGAAATCACAAGGGACTTGGCAGTCTTCCAGTAATAAAAAAAGAACACACGAGAATAATGTGTGAGGTCACCAAAAGTCAGAAATAGTTTAGCAGCCTCTTTTCAACTTCCTTATGTTGTATTTTCATACTTCTTAGATAACATCAGCAAACAAGCCAGTCTTTTTTCCTAAGCATAAACAACTGAAAAATACTCGAAAACAGAGACAAAATACACGTTTTGCTGTAAGTGACCCACAAAAGGTGAGTTCCTACTTGGGGGCCAGGGGAATCCCACACAGCAGTGCGGGGGGGGGGGGGGGGGGGGGGGGGTGTTTGGGGGGTTGGGGGTGGGGGGGGT
>NW_010972616.1:125296-166500 GCF_000737465.1 Haliaeetus leucocephalus
GAACCCCACAGGGGGGGGGGGGGGGGGGGGGGTGTGGGGGGTGTGTGTCTGCGTGTCTGTGTGTGGAGGGATCCATACTGTACATATCACACGTATCTATACATTGTACATATACTCCCACTAGTAGACCTCCATCCTGCTCAGCTAGAAAGCAGAGCAGGATGGGGCTGTTGGTGCTGTTTTGTGTTCTTGTGAGTGCTCTGTGTGTCTGCATTTTATATATATATATAAGCACAAGTATGTTGCGTATAGGTGTGCTGCATGTGCATGTAAGTACTGGGAATACAGGCACAGTCTTGCCACTTGTCAGATCTGTGGTCATGAAGCTGCAGCAGCCTTGCCTCTCTCAGACTGCTGAATCCAGCCCAATCCCTGTAACAAAATCCACCACCAGTAAAAATTTACCTGAGAACAATCAGCCTTGGCTATTTCCGTAGTAGCCTGGAGTACATCACGAAGAATGTCTCCATTTTCTTGGATCAGTAGGTAAGCCAGCAGCAGAAAAACATGGGCAGGGACTCGAGTTGTAACAGGCAGCAGTGATTTCACTGAAGATAACCAGTTAGTAACCGCAGACTTCTCTTTCATAAGCTCTATGATCTTACAGGTTGTATACAATGAGCTGTAAGAGCTGGTTATGGGGAAAAGGAGTTTGAAGGACACCTGAGAACAAGTGAAACAAACAAAATTCTCAATCAAACAAAATAAGGTACCATGAAAGAACAAAGAAAAAACATAACTAATCCAGCTCTATCATAAAAAAAAAAAATCCTTTTTTAGGGTCCCAATGCAATAAATTTAAAGAATAAATTGCAATACATTTCTTTACAATTCTTCATATTAATTCCTGCACTAAGGATGTTTGAGTGGGTTGCTAATTCCCTATTCAGGAGTTCCCCCTTTATTTGGCATCCATCATTCCTGTTCCTGCTGGTAATTCCTCACTAAAATGGACACAATAAAACTGGAGTACATTAAAAACTTCTGTTCCTGACAATCACAAATGCATCACAAACGTGCAAGTATCATCTACATTATTTTAAGGAAATTCTCTTAACTTCTGATAGTACTTAATAAAACACCACAGTTTAAGTTAAACAAAAAATGTAAAGTTGGATTAACTGTTTCACTTCTCAGAACAAAACGTTCTATAGTCATGAAAGATAACATTTAGAAGCAGAAAAGTAGTAAAATACAAATGAGGAATCCTCCTAACTCAGGTTTTTATATATGTAAAAGTATATATATTTTAAGGCTTCTGCAAATTAATGCGGAAGTTCAAAGTTTTTCATTAAAACAAAAAAGCTTAATGCAAGACAAACCATCTCTTTCCTACTAATTCTTTGTTTCCTTAGAAAATGCAACGTTTTCAGAAATGTCTTTCCATTATCAAGACAGTAGCTGGCAGGCAATAATTACATGAAGAACATTTATATAAAAATCAGGTCAAGAAAGTATTTGAAAAGATATCTGCAAATGAACATTAAAAATGGAATTCAGACTCCAGCAAGGCAGGCCCTACTCACCTTTAAATTACCAGGTAAAAAGAGATTTTGAGTGGCAGAAGCTGTCCTCCACAGAACTGCAGAATTTCATTTTAAACACATTGTTCAATGCCATGTAAATTTATTTTGGCTAATGAAAGGTAGAATACCCCTGTATTTTAGAAGACCTTTTAAAAATAATATTAAAATTAGCTTATCCCATTACTTATGTATTACAATTACTTTACGAGAAAAATTCAGCAATCTATAATGCCATCTCTCTGGCTGGCAAGATCACTGGGAGCCAGAAATTTCTTCTGAATACAGCTGTGAAACTGCCATTTATTGATAAAGGTATTTAAACTTTATCCAGGGACATACAGTGGGCTAAGAACAGCTTCAGGATCTCTAAGTTGTACTGTTTAGTTACCTGCCTCTACAAGACTGTAGGACTTGAAATCAACATCAGACTATTACAGGTTTGGTTTGTTGGTTTTTTTTAAATGCCAGGAAAAACTGCTAAAATTGGTAGAGCCTGAAATATTATATTGATATTTCCCATTCCACATTACTTCCCCAAAGGTTTTGTGTAGGGTTTGGCATTCGGAAGATCTCGCGATGTCACAG
Organism: Haliaeetus leucocephalus; assembly: GCF_000737465.1. Lineage (NCBI taxonomy): Eukaryota > Metazoa > Chordata > Aves > Accipitriformes > Accipitridae > Haliaeetus > Haliaeetus leucocephalus. The sequence continues at coordinate 127,408 of NW_010972616.1, forward strand.
AAAGTTAGAGGGTTAGTTGCAGCCTTATGATGTGTCTGTAATCCCGCCTACCCTTGTTAGTATAAAAGGAATTGACTGCGCAATAAAAGGCGGAAGTTGGCGCTCACACTGTGTGTGTTATCTGTCTCTTTCCCTGGTCTGGGGGGTGATCAGTGATCTAATCGTGGCACCTTGATATGCGGCGAACGCTACAGTTTTGCTACACAATTTTACTCACTCCCTTCTCCCTTTATTTCAGCTGCATGAAAACAACCTATCACCATATTTTTACTTTAATGCTGCACCCCATTCAAGCAGGTTAGGTAGAAAATTTCAGTCTGCCATCACAGAAAGATAGATATAAAATCCCTCAATGGCAAAGTAGAAATGCAGGTTAGCCACATCCTAACATTTCTCAAAATCTTGGGACTACTAGTAGAACAATTCCCCGTTACCACCACTGCCAAGAAAAAAGCCACTGAAGAAAATACAGCTTTTGGGTGTGGTTAAAAATAAAAAATAAGCATACGGGCTATGGAAAGGCAGCCACCTGCCCACTGAGGACTACAAGAACCTTGGTAGGGCATGCAGAGGTGCAGACAGGAAGGTTAAGGCTCACCTAGAACTAAAATTGGCCAGAGACATCAAGAAGAAAGGGTTCTTCAGATATGTGAGGAGTAAGCAGGAGCACAGGGAAGACCTAGGCCCATTACTAAACAGGGCAGGGAAAATGGTTACAAATAATGCTGAGAAGGCAGAGGTGGTCAATACCTCCTTTCCTCCATCTGTACCAGCTCACAGGATCAAGCAGCTATAACAATGCACGTGTCGAACCACCAGTAGTGGCCCTCTGTAGGGGCTCAGCGCAGATAAATCAATGGGCCTGGAGTTAACCCAGGTGTTAACAGAAGTGGCTGACAGCCTTCTCCTGGACAAACTACCAAGATACAGACTGGATGGGTGGTCTGCAAAATGGGTAGGAAATGGTCTCACAGCCTGCACTCAGAGGGTGGTAATCAATGGTTTTTACTCAGGCTGGCAGCCTGTCACAAGTGGGGTCCCCCAGGGACTGAAAACACCCTGATCAAGTTTGCTGACGACACTAAACTGGGTGGTCAGGTGGACACGTCAGAAGGGAGAGCTGTCTTTCAGAGAGACCTGGACAGGCTGGAAGAATGGGCTAGCAAGAACTCTATGAAGTTCAACAAAGACGAGTGCAAAGTCCTGCAGCTGGGACAAAATAACCAAACAGGCTATGATCTGTGTGGCTGGGGAGCAGCCTTGCTGAAAGGGACCTGGGGGTCCTGGTGGACAACAAGCTGAACATGAGTCAGCAGTGTGCCACTGCAGCAACCAAGGCAAATTGGATCCTGAGCTGCATCACAGGCACATTATTAGCAGATGTGATCATCCCACTTTAATCACCGCTTGTCAGGCTGGACCTGGAGTACTGGGTCCAGTTCTGGTCCCCACAATTCAAAAAAAGATGCAGACAAGGGTCCAAAGGAGGGCCATGAAGATAATCAAAGGGCTGGACAACCTGTCCTGTAAGTTAGGGCTTTTAATCCTAGAGAAGAGAAGGCTCAAGGGGGACATCACCACAGTTTCCCAGTACCTGAAGGGCAGCTACTAAGAGAACAGAAGCTCTCTCTTCACAAGGAGCCACATGGAGAGGACAAAGGGCAACGGGTACAAGTGGTACTGGAAGAGGTTTCATCTTGATATAAGAAAGAAATTTTTTACAGTGAAAACAATCATTCACTGGAATAACCTCTACAGGGACATGGTAGAGTCCCCATCACTGGAGGTTTACAAGATGTGATCAGGCAGGGTGCTCGATAATCTCACCTAGGCTCCCTTTTCCACAAAAGGCTGGACCAGATGATCTTTCAAGGTCCCTTTCAACCCGGGCTGTGCTGTGGTTCTATGAAAATATACCATAACTTAATTACGTTTGCTCTTACATACTCTTATTCAAAGCTTACTCACTGAGGACATAACACTTCCTTTCTTTTTCCTACCTCTTTTCTTGGCCATTTCCACTGTGAGGAAAGTCTAAGTAAGGAAAATTCATCAAAGGTTGTATTGTCACAACAATGATCTGATCCTACCACACAAATGGACTGAACCCATGGGAACATTAAACAGAAAGTCTACATTTTTTAGTCTTTCAGTTGAGAACCAAAGGTTATTGGCATGCTTTTTACAAACAATAATGAGGCAAAATGAGCGTCTGTCTCCCTGTTCTCATTGCTAAACATGTAAACCGAAGATCTGCCATGCTACTTGCTATGAACTCCACAGGGATGTCTATCAGTGTGACAGAAGTGAAGAGACTGTTAGAGAATTCCCACCAAAAAGAAGTGTCTTTTCAGTATAATATGGCTAACGGAAAAAGTTAAAGTCATCACAAATTATTTAAGCCCTTAACACAAAAGCTTTCACATGCTTTTTGAAGCAAGGAGAATACCAGAATTAGTACAACAAAGCTTTGTTACAGAAAGCCAGTGTTATATCATGTACTGTAATCAGTGTCCCACAGTAAGCCACTAGTCTTGTAAGACATTAAACTAGCTTCTACAACACCACAGAAAAAAAAAGATGGGCCACTGACACAGAGCATAGAGGACTGAAGTACTTGGAACACCTCTCACTGAAACAAACCTCCAATGACATCTGTACAGGATGCCACCTAGAAAGTCCATTAAAAGGAAGTGAACAGCCTTCTGTACTTAAAGCCATCCCACAGAATATTATTTCAGAGCAGAATAAGGAGTGCAGGCTTTAGTGAACTTTAAAACATTTATCTTTCATTAGGAGTACAAATGGGCTTGCCTTTTCAGATTTATGGAAATGGAAGATGAAGTTGGGGAGGGATTCCAGGACAAGGAGACATGGCAGAACTCAGAATTGGTATCTTTTTCCGTCTCCAATTAGTCACATCACCACCCTCCCTACACCACATAACAGGGGTGTAAAGCAGGAAGGGAACTTAAGCATCTACAGTGCTAAGCACATTTTGATCAAAGAGACATACTGTCACCTCTTCTCAGAACAGATGAGACAAATGGTTGGGGGCAGCTACGTGTGACATAAGTAAATAAATAAAAACAAAAAAACCAACAGCACAAATAAAAAGATCCAGGATAATGAGCTCAAATTTGGTAAGTGACACTTACGTGCTCCGTAACTCTCTCCAGCCAAAGGAGAAAGAATGGTAGCTAACAGTCACATACAATGGTAGGGAAAAGGATATAGACGAGTAGAATAAGCAAGTCTGAAAGAGACTAAGTATACACAACCTTGTTTTCTACAAAGTCCTGTTACTTGATTAATGCAGGTGAATTCTTTAATCTATATGGTCTCTAAAAGTAAAAAAATCCCATCTCCTAAGTAAAACAGTATCTAGCATACCAACATACTTCTACTTTACCAGTAGTCTGGTTTTATGAACTATACATATTTTTGTTTCCATACAATGTATTACACAATGAAGATCACACATGTAGAGTCTTTCCCAAGCAGCTAGGTGTAATGCAGCAAAATTGTTAAATGCATCCCCTACCTGCCCCAAAAGAAGGAAAAAAACTTGTAACTTTACCAATTCCTTTTTATCCTTCACACCTTCCTCCTGTAATATTCCCAAAAGATTTACAGCCAGCTGCTGCCTGGTCGTTCCAGAATCATCATCTGATAGGCAGTCCCCAACTGCTGTAGAAGATAAGATCTGCAGCACAGGCATCACCAAAATAAGGGCTGTAGTTGAGATATTCTGGGTTTCTGAACAGCAAAGGAGCTTGTAGGCTATTTGAGACAAGGTGGGGAAAAACAAAGATCACGTAGGGAAAAAAGTATTAACATAATTTGTACTTTTAGGCATGATGCAAGCATTTCTAGGAAACACTCTGGTCAAGCAAAGTAACAGTCCCCAGAATTACAGGTGGTGCATACTAGAGTTAAAGTGCAAAAGATTTTTTGGTAAAACTCCGATTGTATTCAGAGACCCATACATTTCTGTTGTTTATAGTAAAGTACCTGATGGCAGCAAGAAATACAATAGTGGACCATAGCACTGTCCTTCACTCTTACTGGAAAAACTCCACTAATCAAAACTGCTAAGCCAAAAGCTCAGCCAAACATTGCCATGACTGTCAGGCCTGCCTCCTTAAGATATCAAAAGAAACCAGTCAGGATGCATGAAACTCAGATGAGAATACCCTGTTCTTGACTCAAAGAACCTCCAAGACAGCAGGGAGCTTAGAATACAGTAACATCCATGGAAAAAAGTCAGTGTAGCAGGAAAATTTACCTTTATTGCCATTAGATCAATTGTTACTTTTTAAATTCAGGAAAAATTCTGCTTATAAAAAAACATTTCATCACCCAATCCAACTTCAGGGGAATGCAGCACTTATTTTCATAAACATGAAGAAACAAAGACACAATCTTAAGAGCATGGATTCCTCTTTCACAAGAACAGCTTTACCTAGACTCAAGACAGATTTTTGCTGACTTTCTGGTGTTTGCAACAGTAGAAGCGCTAGCCCAATTATACATTGTTCCACTGGAAACACCTAAAAGAAAAAAAGAAAGAGGTTCAAGTCTTCTTTATTTTTCAGTGGCATTAAACAGTACAACTGGGCAACAACAAAAACTCTGTAAGGAGTTTCTTCATGATTCATAGTGAGTGCACACAGAGTGACACAGCACATGCAATGAAGAATGAGTAGTGTAAAAATAGTATTTTAACTGAATAACTACAACATTTTAATTTGTTACTTTGTTCAAACCATTTAATCTCAGTTTAAACCAACTCCCATACTAAAAGGTGAACTGATACATAAAGAACCAGTTAAGTTTTTGCCTTCTGAAGGTCTTTAATCAAGGAAAAAAAATAATTAGAAGCTTTTGAAACAACACTGGTCACTTGCAGATGAATGCCATGTATGAATGTCTCTAAATACGGTCTTAAACATGACATTGTTTAAAATTTAATACAACTATTTTATTTTCTCCCCATGAACTCTTACCTCTTTTAAGAGCTCAAAGTTGTCTTCTATTAAGGAGATCAAAGATGAGCATTCTCCTGTTGCATTTAAACACACTTCACAGAAGCATAACAGTTGCAGACAAAACTGGGATAACTGAACTTTCCAAAACACAGGATAGCGCAGTAGGCTGAGGAATAGCTCTTGCAGAAAAAACAAGGCTTCTGTAACTTGCAGTAAGTCTTTAAGCTGTAGAGAGGTAGTTAAACAAAACAAAACCAAAACGCATTCAGGTTTAGTTCCCCTTCCTTATCTATCCAGAATTCCCCAAGTTTAGAATTAGTTCTGTTAGCTCTGCAATACTTCCATTGCAAATGTTACTACGACTTTGAAGAAACACATTATAAACTAAACCCAGGAATCTCTCACCCAACTTCCCTGAAAATCAATAGATGAACTGCTATTTAATGTTTTGAAGTAAAATTAGAAACATATGAAAGGATAAAAAGATTTCTTGGTAGCTGATGAGAAAAATCCCTTCTTCCTCAAAAGCAACAGCAAATTAATTCAGCTCTTGGGGTTCTCTCAGCAACATAAAACAAATTGTGTGGAGATTTCATATAGCAGGTAAATATCCTTGTAATGGAAACATCCTGCTCTAGGATATTTCCTCTGTAATGTAACCAAGATTTTAACATATGTCTCAAAAGAGAAAGGCAGTGGTGTTATCTGCTTCAAGACCACCATGTAATCTACCTACCATAAAAATAAAAAGTTGAAGTGCAATACCCTAAAAAAGGTATGTCCATATTTGGAAGCCAAGTAAAGAGGTTTCAAGAAGCAGGCTGCCTCAAAATCCTAATATGTTAGATGAGAGCTCTTCTGCTCTTGAAAATTCTAGTTCCAGACAAAATCAGCTGTTCCAATCCAGACTCTGGAGCCAGCATTAAGGATAACAACCCTATTTTTAGTCCCTTGGAACTAATTCTATAAATAATCTGCTCTAATTGAAGCTTCATGTTCACTGAATTTTTCAGCAGAAAAGTCTGCAGGTGACAAGGTGTACTTCTGATAGCTTGGCTGATACTGTCAGACAAAATGACTACGAAGCATTTCAGCACTTAATGCAACAGAGGATTAAATAAGGCTAACGTTAAGGCTAAGAAGAACGTGAGGTTCAGAGAATGATGGGGAAGGAATGACAGATTATAGAACAGTCCAAACAGGCTTCTTGAAGGAAGTATTTCCCTTTCCATTTTGAAAGTAGTAACTCAGGCAAGACGAAAACATTCAAGTTTAAAAAAATGCAACAGATTTCTAGTAAAAAAAGGAAGTGCCAACAAGCATGGAGGAAAGAAAGGTTCATAACTGATTTTACAAGTCATCTTCAGCGCCATTTTTATGGCTAAATGTTACCAAGTCAAAAGCTTGGTCATACATTCAGGACAATGTTACACTGAAGTTCAGGTAGAATCAAGACAAAATCAGAAATGTCCCCGTGACTAGAAAAAGTTAGCATGTACTGCTCACCATGATGAGCAGATGTGAACAAAGACAAATGTGTCTCATATAAGCTATTGTTGTCCAAAAGATGGTGAAAAGCAGCTAGCAGTAGAAAGAAGACTTTACTAGTAAAATTCCTCAGGAGGAAAATGCTACCAAATAGCCTCATAACAAGCTTATTTAGCTTTACATTATCAATATTATCAAACACTCTCTCTATGGCAGTAATACTATAGCACCTCATGTTTGACTGAATATATTTGAAACTGAAGATGTTGCTCTAATATTAAAGAGGAAGGAAAATGTATATAGGTACAAAAAAGCTTAACCAATGTCACAATAGAGCATGAGGCAAAGCAGAGCTAGTAACCTTAACCAACACCTTAGACCCCTAACCAATGGGGACAGAAAGATTCAATCTCTAGCTCCTAGCAAGTTAAAAATACATTCAAAAATTTCAGCATATTCCAGAACAATTAAGTTTTGTCTTCAGATCCACTAATCCCTCTGCTATAAAGTGCATGAAAGGGTTATCTAGGAGTACTTAAATCATGCTTCTCATATAGTTTGTTTCATTTTAATACTCTCCATGTTAAAAATAGCATGTTTTTGACAAATAGCTTACCATTTAACAACATTGTCTCTCTCATGGGTATCTCTACAAGTTTACTGTATGTTTACTGAGGCAACTAGTGGCAAATAATCATGGTAAACGTGTTTCAATTTACAGCTTACCAGGTGTATCAAATGTGAACAATTAAAAAGTTTTACTTTCTACCAGAAAGAGCCAGTTTGTTAGATTTCTGTATTACCAACAAATCAGGTCTATAGGAAATGGAAGAGAACGCTTTATTTGTACACTTGAAAGGCGATAATAATAATACTATCATCGCTTTGATAGCATTTATTTGTAAAAGGTGGTGTCAGGCAACAACCGTACCTGAAGGCGTGGAATCAAATCACACAGAAGTTGAAGAATCTGGCATTCCAGCACAGAGGGTGCTTCTTTGTGCTTTGGACCATGAGGCTGAAGCAAGATCTTAAGTAAACCCATTCGCAGTTCAGCATATTCCCGTAACTGAGATGGTTCGCAATACAGGTATCTTAGAAAGGGAGCCATTAAGCCAACACATGAACTCTGTGCCCTGCAGTTCAAGAAATGTTTGCCAAGATTGTTTAACAAACAACAAGGAAAACCCAAGCAATGTGACATTCCCTGCAATAATGTACAGGATGCAATTAATACTAAGGTGTTATGAAAGGCATTACTAAATCTCACAAAAAACTTTGACTTATTAGCCCAAAGTACTGTCATAAGACCTTATATAGCTACCAGACAATGAAGTGCGATTGTGAAAAGACTCAATATTTAAGCATGAATACTAGTCAATATGTACTTGCAGATTATGACACTCTTAATTTTATTCTTTTTTTTTTTTCCTCATCAATTCAGGAAAGTGACTTTCCTTGCTGAATGTCATGAGAGACTAATGGGCCATTCTGAAGTAGCATTTGGACAAGACTATTCAGAAGTATCTTTTTAAAACACATAAAACTTAATTTCAGTGAAAGAGAGCCATCCATTCCTTGCCAGTTTTTGCCCAATGGTCTTAAACAATTACATGAAACAGGAACTGCTTTAACCAAGATGGCTCCCCAGTAAAAAATTTATCACAGAACAATTCTTTTGGCTTGACCATGTTAGGAATACCAGCTGTTCTTGACATTATTAAAATAACCTAATAAAGCTAATGATCAATACATTAACAAATATACAGGGAATCAAAAGTCAGTTTTAAACAAGACTCAGCCCTGATACAGAGCTTTACAGAGTATTCAATAGATCAACATATGTGGCACTTGTTGACATTGTGCTTAGTGACATGGTTCAGTGGTGGACTTGGCAGTGTTAGGTTAATGGTTGGACTCGATGTTCTTAAGGGTCTTTTCCAACCTAAATGATTCTATGATTCTATATTGTCAGTCTATAACTTTATTCCACAGAAACGTTTGCACAAAAAGCAGCAAAGGAAGTTTAGGGGATTTTCCTTTTCAGCAAGAACAACTCCTGTTTTAAATCAAAACAAGCTACCAGCAGAAAATCCACAGTTCATTCCATCATTCAGACACCTGGACAGGACTCTTCACGAGTCTCAAATTTAGCAGCTAAGTGGAAGAACAAGTTTGTAAACAGTATTTTAAAAATACTCTGATCAACTAAACTGAACAAAACACACTTTTGCTAGAAAGTCTTACTGTTGATCATGTAGTCTAGGCCCACGAGAAATTTAGGAGATTAATAAACTTACTTTTTAGTCAGAGCAACAGAATACAGAAATCAGTTTCACTGTACAATTACTCTGCTGGATTTCTATGAATCTTCCAGAAAACAGGAAAAAAGAAATACTTTTTATCTGAAAAGAATCATTGAAAACATTTGGCTTTAAGGCTGCTACAGCATTTGGTATCTTACACTGAAGGTTTATTGGAAAAATTCTTTGGAGATAAGCATGAAGAAATGTTGAAATCCTTGGTAGCTTGTGTATTTGTTCATTGTTAAAGATATTTTATCAGGCTGTCCCACTGATTTTTTTTTTCTTTTTTTTTTTTAAAATCAATAAGCATCTTTTTTAAAGACCTCATCCTGTACTGTGAGATGTAATTGTCTGTGCTTTCCCTTCATCATCCCACTATTTTGTATAAATGAGTTATACCTGCATACTAGTCATCTTTTTTGACCAGTCAAAATCTTGACAAAACAAATAATCAAAATTGCTTATTTAAAAAAAAAACAACCTCCAAAGGTGCTATCGACTTTGCAGCAACTTTTCACATCCATAAAAATTATATCAACATGAAAGAGTAAAGAAAAAACCTATAAATATCAATTTTTGATGGATTATTCTAGTATTTTATTAATTTTTTTTTTAACCTTTAAATGGTGTCATTAAATTTTGTAATTCTCTTTTTCGAAAGACAGAATTCTTAATGCTCATTGCAGCTGCCTTCAGGAAATAAGTTACACTGGTATGATTCAGTTACCTACATGTGCTATTTTTTAATTATTAATTCATTTACCTCTCTGGACACTGATGGAAAAATACTGTTATCTGCTGCAGCAGAACTGGCCAGCAATCAGGTCTGTTTTCAAGGACACTGATTAATGGATGAGGACCGTTCCTGAAACACAAAGAAATCACACTTGGATCTATAATGCAGAAAGCGAGTGTGCAAAACAACTATCTTCAAATTAAAAGCAGCTGTAGAAATAGACAATTTAACTACCTTGTATTACCAACTCCCTTTACCAACTTTGCCAAGATTACTACACTGTCAAAGGAGAACATTTTATAGGAATTTCAGGAAATAAGATTGAAACAAAATCTCTATTTGAAAAGTCTTGGTCTGATTTTTTTTGTTTTTTAAATGTCTAAGGATCACTGCTCAAATGTGTGGCCTGATTTGAGCCACTGGTAGCAGCACTAAGCTTTAGTAGTGGGCTCCAAGTAATACCCACAGAAAAATTTGAAACACATGTCACGCTTCAGCACCTGAGACCAATCAAGGTGACCATCATCCCACTTGCTACTTTAAATCTGCTCCCAACTTGTTTTTCCTTCTTTTAGACAGTGAAAGAAGCAGGAAAGGAGAAAGGCTGACGACACCACCAGCCTAGGGACCTCCACTTTACTGCCAGCCCTCTGATAATGGTTGCATTTAAAAAGGTTACTGAGGCCTAGTAGTCACCTGTTCTTCTCAGATGAATCTATCACCAACATCTTCTGAACCTCCAAACTCAGTGACTGAAGGCCATCTACACCACCCAGAAGATGCGATGCTTGCATCAAACAGTGACTACCCTTGTACAATAGCAGGTGGAGGAAAAGCTGGGCAGGTGGGGAGCCTGAAGTATATGATTTGTTCTGTCAGAAGCAAACCCAAAGTTTTTTGACTACAGTAAGTTAGCGTAAGAAAGGAAAACAGAACATGAGTCTGAACATTACATTTCCTGGAAAGGTGGGAAATTGGAAAGAACTGGTGATGTGAAGGCAGGTTCATCACTACCACCATCACCTGCTTATGGAGTTTACCCACTGTCCTTGCTGTGACTGACACCATTACTCCCACCTGCCTGCTAAGTGTCCTTATTTCCCCCAGCTTCCTCTCCTGCTTCAGCCAACTACAAGCAGAGTAGTGTCAATTCGTCTCTGGGATACCAACAGCTTAACAGCAGACAAACAGATACTCCCCTGCTCTCAGAGCAGAAACAACTTTCCTAATAACAAGAAAGAAAAGTTGGAAGAGAAGAGTCTTGCTGATTCCCATAGAACTGCTAGACACATGTGAGAGAGCAGGGCTATATAAATACATGGAAAGGCAACAAACGCACGCACACCACACAAGACTGGCAGCCGCAGAGAGGGGCAGCATATATCTAGGAACTGCAGATGCTGCAGACCACTACCTTCAGTTTGGTTAACCATCTTTCCTGCTCACACGTCCAAAAAATCTGTGCTACACACCAGCTTTACCTATGCAGCATTAGATGATCTGAGACCGACCAACTGAAGCGGCACATCTCAAGAGAGAATGCCTCAGTTTCAGACACTAACTATGCCTTTTAAATAAAACAGTAATTAAGAATTGGGAAAAAAAAAAAAGAAAAGAAACAAGAGACGACAGCAGACACACCCCCACACCCACAACATAACATTACAGCTCCTTGCATGTGTTTACAGGCCAGCTGACTTTCATGCATGTGTACTGTCTATCTTGAAAATTTACTTGCCATCAACACAGCAAATAACGCTAATTTCTTGTCATAATACATAAATATGATGAAGTAAACATTCTTAGTAAGGTAATCTAAATAGTGGAAATAATTACAAAATCAGTAATAAAGCTGAAAAACCACAAATAGTGTCTGAGCAATAACATCAAGGAAAATCACCACCCATACAGGCTAACAGAACAGTGAGAAATTACAAAGCTACTGTACCTAAACACAGAAGGAAATTTAGCAACAGAACCTGACATCTTATGCCTGGCACCTCTTTAATGTAGCTTAAAAGACAGGAAATTTAACATATTGTATCTAAATCTTTATAAAAGTGTAATTAGTAGCTTTCAGCTTACTCTGTTAAAAAAAAACAAGTTAAATTTGGAGGTGATGTCGTGCTAAGATAATGAGACCATACGGAGGAAGAAGAATTAAAAATAAAGTAGCTGGATAAGCTTTTCAGGAGCAGATATTTAGCTTTCTGTCTGGATTAACTGAACAGCTTTTAAGCTAATGCTGTCTTAGCATTTAGAAAAAACACACTAACAAAAACTTACGGGAAAAACAAAAACGTAACAAATTCTGCTTCCAAACCACTCAGCAGCATAAAAGCATATAGTTTTCCACACTTACTGATCCATGTTCTAACAAACAGAACACTAGACGAGATTCTATTTGCAATTGTCAAAACCCACTCTGGAAAGCAGAGTTAAGTACCATTGCCTAATAGCTGTAGGGGGAAAAAAGAAAGCACGGGGTGGGGGATGTGGGTCGCAGTAGCTTTCAGTCTCAGTCCTAAAGTCTTTTGCAGGCTATGACTGGGAAAATTCCTGGAGTTACAGGTGCCATCTTACTTCACTGTTGTATCCAGCATAGAGAAAATCTACTTCAGCTCTCTGTGCAATGTGCTCCAGTGCTCACTGTGAAACATCTTTCCTTATATACAGTCAAAAACTCCTGGTTTTAAAATTATGCTCACCACCAATTGTTCTTCCACCAAGAACCAGGCTCTGCATTCTTGGTAACCTTCCTTTTTCACCTACCAAAGGTCTTGGGAGTCTGGGGAGGTCCCTGTTGAGTGGAAGCTAGCCAACATTATTCCTATCTACAAAAAGGGAGAGGGGGAAGACCCAGGAAACTACAGACCTCTTAGCGTAACCTCAGTTACTGGAAAAACGATGGACAAGATTATACTGGGTACTATTGCAAGGCATTTAAAGAATAATGCAATCATCAGGCAAAGTCAACGTGGGTTCACAAAGGGAAAGTCCTGTTTAACTAATTTGATATCCTTCTGTGGTAAGGTCACCCGCCTAGGGGGTGAAGGGAAGGCGGTGGATGTAGTTTTTTCTGGATTTTAGTACGGCTTTTGATACTGTCCCTCACAGCATCCTTCTGGACAAGTTGTCCAACTGTGGGATGAGCGGGTTCACGGTGCGCTGGGTGAAAAACTGGCTGAAAGGCAGAGCTCAAAGAGTCGTAGGGAATTGGGCTACACCTGGCTGGTGACCAGTCACCAGCAGTGTTCCTCAGGGTTCAATTCTAGGGCCAGAATAGGGTTCAATGTATTTATCAATGATCTGGATGCAGGAGTTGAATGCCCCATTAGCAAGTTTGCTGATGATACCAAACTGGGAGGTGCTGCTGACTCTCTTGAGGGACAAGAGGACTTGCAGAGGGATCTGGATAAGATCAGAGCATTGGACTACGATTAAGGAGATGAAATTTAGCAAGTCAAAATGCTGGATTCTGCATCTAGGACAAAGCAAGGCCGGGCACAAGTATAAACTGGGAGCGGAGTGGCTGGAGAGCAGCCCTGCAGAAAGGGATCTGGGGGTGCTGGCTGACAGCAGGCTCAATATGAGGCAGCACTGTGCCCTTGCAGCCAGGAGGGCAAACCGCATCCTTAGTTGCCTCAGACACAGTATAAGCAGATGGTCAAAAGAGGTGATTATCCCACTGTATTTAGCATTGTTGTGGCCTCACCTCGAGTACTGCCTGCAGTTCTGTGCCCCACAATTTAAGAAGGATGTGAAGGTCCTTGAATGCGTCCAGAGGAGGGCAACAAAGCTGGTGGAAGGCATGGACAGAAGGCATGTCCTGTGTGGAGTGGCTGAGGACTTCGGGCTCGTCTAGTTTGGAGAAAAGGAGGCTGAGGGGTGACCTCATTGCTCTCTGCAGCTTCCTGAGGAGAGGACATGGATTGGGAGGTGCTGATCTCTTCTCCCTGGCATCCAGTGGTAGGACATGTGGGACTGGTTCAAAGCTGCACCAGGGCAGGTTTAGACTGGACATTAGGAAGCATTTCTTTACCGAGAGGGTGGTCAAACACTGGAACAGGCTTCCTAGAGAGGTGGTGATGCCCCATGGCTGTCAGTGTTGGACATTTGGACAATGCCCTTAATAATATGCTTTAACCTGGTCAGCCCCGGAGTGGTAAGGCAGTCAGACTAGATGATGTAGGTCTCTTTCAACTGAAATAGTCTATTACATATGTTCTTCAGTCCTTAGGAAGGCTGCTGTTAGGTCCCCTCCAAGTGGTTTCTTCTCCAGCCTAAACATGCCTAATTCCCCCAGCAAACAGCAAGTGCTCCAGCCCTATAATCATCCTAGGTACCCTCCACCGAAGTGGCTCCAGTTTAGCACTTCTTTCTTGTACTAGGGGCCCCAAAAGCAGACATAGTACTCCAGATACCATCTGGTAAGTGCCAAGGAAAAAGCATAATCATTTCCCTCAATCTACAGATGCTATGCTCCTATTCTTCCCATCTTTCAAGTTAGTTATTAAAAATCTGGAGAAGTTTATTTATTCTCATGGCTGTCTCATGAAGGCCTAGAAAAACACATCTTTCTGTGTAAGCACAAGCTAACAAGGATGAGATTAAGGGATAGAGTCATTGAAGCCTAAGTACCTTCACTGAGAACAGAAATTTCATACAGCAAGAAATGTCAAGCTACCATACAAGAATCAGAGGTTGGTAACTGAAACTGGCAAATTCCAACTAAAAAAAAAGAGAATGTATTCACTCAGGAAGAATCAGTCACCAGAACAATTTATGAAGCTCAGAAGACAGCTGGGGGTTTGTTTGTTTGTTTGTCTGCTCCTCAAACAATTTTTCTTCCAAAGAGGTGTGTTTCTGTTCAGGCAAAGAAATAATTTGAAGACACAGAGACTTTCAGAAAGCTGGCTGATGTGATGGCTGCTTGAAGCCATGTTCAGAAAACTTAACTAAGAGCACAAAGTATGCATATATTACAAGTCTGGCCTTCACATTTGGGGCTAGAAGGTTGGCATTTCCAACATTCATTTCTCTAAAATTTGTTAACTTACATATGTGGTGTTCACATGTCCACCTTCCTTGATTCTGTAAGCATTTTACTAAAGTTACAGAGTCTTTTACACTCTGTGTACAAAGACTAGAAAGGCTAAGGTTATTGCCTCATTGCAACTGTTCAAAATGACAGCATGCAAAAGGCAAAAAACTTGTTGCCTGTTTAGCAGTTGAATCCAGCAAGACAGGATCATTTATCAGACAGCAAGCTAGAAATACTGTTCAGATACCATGCCAGGACCTTGAAAGTGCATAGGCCTGTAGAGACATACAGAGTTATAGCAGCTGCTTATTTCAATACCTTTGTCATATTTTCAGAATTAACTACCTTACCTAATGAGAAGAGTACGTCTCCAGTCATCCAAGTGCTGCTATGATACTGATATCAGTGGAACTTTCATAAAGTCAGCACATGTGACACATCAAGTCTAAAATTAAATCGGCTTACTATCCAGAAAAAAAGCAAGCCTTTTATAACAGATATCGTTTGTTCTGAAACTAACCTAACTGCACTGAACTGGGTGATGAAAGAAATCGGTTAAGCTCCATAGTGAACAGGGATTAATAATGAAACACCAAAATGTGCAGCCCTAAAAAGTTCCATTCAATAATGCTATTAGCAGTAGGAAAAAATGATGTGCGTAGATGCAATTTATCATCAACACTAATGTAAGAATTGCTAGCACAGCACTGTAAAACACACATCTTTAAATGACATCACAGTGCTACTACCCTGAATTATTACTGGTGGCTTCAGGATAAAGCAGAATCCACCGTTTCCTAGTTTCAGCTGGGATAGAGTTAACTGTCTTCCTAGTAACTGGTACAGTGCTATGTTTTGAGTTCAGTATGTGAAGAATGTTGGTAACACTGATGTTTTCAGTTGTTGCTGAGTAGTGTTTAGTCTAATGTCAAGGATTTTTCAGCTTTTCAAGCCCAACCAGAGAGAAAGCTGGAGGGACACAAGAAGTTGGCACAGGACACAGATAGGGCAGCTGACCCAAACTGGCCAAAGGGGTATTCCATACCATGTGACGTCACATCTCGTACAGGAACTGGGGGGGAGCGGGGGTGGGGTATCGCCGCTCAGGGACTAACTGGGTGTCGGTTGGCAGCTGGTGAGCAATTGCCCTGCACATCATTTGTACATTCCAATCCTTTCATTACTGCTGTTGTCATTTTATTGTGTTATCATTATTAGTTTCTTCTTTTCTGTTCTATAAACTGTTCTTATCTCAACCCGTGGGTTTTGCTTCTTTTTCCCAATTTTCTCCCCCATCCCACTGGGTGGGGGGGAGTGAGTGAGCAGCTGTGTGGTGCTTAGTTGCCGGCTGGGGTTAAACCACGACAACTGTCAGACACAGCAGCTATCCACCTGTAGATATGTAAGTGTCTAGAGAAACAAAGATAAATCTTAGATGAGATGTAACAATAAAACAAAAATTATTTTTAACTTTTAGTTCATCTCAACCTTTTTGTTACATCTCTGAACACAAGAGAGCTCCAATTTAATTTAGACCATAAATTCAGTGACAGATTGCCTTTTCTGTATGAAGAAACAATGTCTGCAGTGAACATACTTTCCTGCATATGCAGCTGTGACCCTGGCTCTTTCAGAAAGATGGAATAGCACTGTACTCCATCAAATATGCATTTTTAAAGCGTTTTCCTACCTGCTCTGAATTCTGATTTCAGAAAGGTGGCAGCTCTCCAGAATTTTCAGACAATAAAAACCATGCATGGTGAATCATCAAGAATAATGTAAAATACTAGTTCATTTAAAAAAAACTTAATAGCTTTCAACAAAAATTTATAGCCAAAGCTCTGTACATGTATGTCGTAACCCACCTGCACTGAGAACGCTGACAAGGGCTCCTCAAAAAACCCTCTTCCCTGCCCTCCCACTCAATTCAGCTTGAGCTTAGGTTACTAGACAGCAATAGTAATATGCACAGGAAACAGGCAACAAATAATAAATCCACTGGGAATGCTCAGTTCCAGTCCACGGTGGCACCAACTTGCAGACTACTTCTGTCTCTGCTACAGCTAGTCCTAACTTCACAACAAAAAGTGCAGATCATCCCATATGTGAATTTAAGAATCACATAAATTTTTTCACACATCCTTAAAAAAAACCCAGCATATTTGTTTTGGTATTTATCCACCACTGGAGTACTAGTTAGGGAAAAAAAAAAAACAAACAAGCAACCAAAAAAAACCCCCATCAGTAGTACTTACAGGAATCCCAAAATTCAGTGATATGTGAGGCAGTTTTCTACCAACTTACTAGGGCAAAAGGAACATTTCCCACTTTCTACAGTAACAGAGGTAATCCCTTCTCTATTTTCCAAGGTTAATTTGCTTACAGAAAGTGGAGAATCCCAGCATTAAAACTACAGAGGCTTCCCCAGATGAAATCAGAAAACCTATGCGGTAGGTTGACCTTGGATGGCTGTCAGGTGCCCACCAAGCTGCTCTCCCACTCTCTGCTCAGCAGCATGGGGAGAGCCCATGAGAGTTGCGGTGAACAGAGCTAAATCTGGTTGGCGGCCGGTCACAAGTGGTGTTCCCCAGGGCTCAGTTTGGGGCCAATTCTGTTTAGTATCTTTATCAATGATCTGGATGAGGGGATCGAGTGCACCCTCAGTAAGTTTGCAGAAGACACCAAGTTGGGTGGGAGTGCTGATCTGCTCAACAGCAGGAAGGCTCTACAGAAGGATCTAGATAGGCTGGATCAATGGGCCAAGGCCAACCGTATGGGGTTCAACAAGGCCAAGCGTCAGGTCCTGCATGTCAGTCACAACAACCCCATGCAGCACTACAGGCTTGGGGAAAGCTGCCCGGCAGAAAAAGACCTGGGGGTGCTGGTTGACAGCTGGCTGAATGGGAGCCAGCAGTATGCCCAGATGGCCAAGAAGGCCAACGACATCTTGGCCTGTATCAGAAATAGTGTGGCCAGCAGGAGCAAGGAGGTGACTGTCCCCCTGTACTCAGCACTGGTGTGGCCACATCTTGAGTGCTGTGTTCAGTTTTGGGCCCCTTGCTACAGGAAAGACATATGGAAGCATGTCCAGAGAAGGGCAACAAAGCTGGCGAAGGGTCTAAAGAACAAGACCTATGAGGAACAGCAGAAAAGACTGGGGTTGTGTATTCTAAAGAAAAGAAAGCTGAGGGGAGACCTTATTGCTCTCTACAACTACCTGAAAAGAGGTTGTAGTGAGGTGGGTACTGGTCTCTTCTATCAAGTAACTAGTGATAGGACAAGAGGAAACAGCCTCAAGTTGCACCAAGGTAGGTTTAGATTGGTTATTAGAAAAAATTTCTTCACTGAAAGGATTGTCAGGCAGTGGAAGAGGCTGCCCAGGGAAGTGGTGGGGTCACCATCCCTGGAGGTGTTCAAAAAACATGTAGACATGGCACTTCAGGACATGGTTTAAAGGGCAGGGTGATGCTAGGTTGACAGTTGGACTTAGTGATCTTAGAGGTCTTTTCCAAACAATGATTCTATTCTAAAATGAGATTAAAAATTTGTGCATCAAGATAAAGGCAATTTAATAAAGAAAAGCAAAGGCCATGTGCAAAAGCAAAGGAAAACACAAAGATTTATTCTCCACTTCCCCTCAGCAGGAGATATCCAGCCACTTCCTGGGAAGTAGGGCTTCACTACATGTATCAGTTGCTTTGGAAGACAAATGCCTTAATCATGAATGCCAGCCCCAGCTCCTTTGTCTTAACTTTTATTGCTGAGCACAACATCGTAATGGTATGAAATAGACATTTGGTCAGTTTGTGTCAGCTGTCCTGGCTATGACCCCTCACAAAGTCTTGGCCACCCCCACCTTACAGGCCTTTGAAGGGGTGGGAGTGGGCTAGAGAGACAGCACTGCTCAGCAGTATCCAAAACACTGGTGTGTTATCAACACTGTTCTAGCTGCAAATACGAAGCATAGCACAATGATGGCGGCTCCAATACAACATAACCAGACAAAACCCCTCAAATTGCAAGACATTATTTTCTCCTATTTCTTTTCAGGAACTGTTCATGGTACTACATCATCACAAGAATCAGTATTATAAATGTAATTCTATTGTCCAGAATTAACAGTGGTCTAAACCAAATTGATTCATTACCCTGTAATATTGGTTTTAAAATTTCCCAGGAGAAATGACAATAGCAAACTACTTGAGAACATACTGGTGTTTTTTGATTCTTCATTAATGATTTTTGTATGGAATACTTTTGCATAGTTGACAGCATAATACATGAACACTGTAATAGGAGGTTACTGTTCATGAGTTATTGTATACATTCTTCTATTTCTTTCAGAAATGAAGTTTTAATGGCACTTGACAGTACACAACTACAAAAATTGTTACGTAACAAGCCACTGAATAAAGACAGGCCTTTCTGTACATTGGAAACCAAAAGTCAGATCTCAAAACCCCAGGGCCTTAACCTACTGGATATTCAAAACTAAGTCAAATAATCTGACATCTCTCTTTGTTAAAGTTAGCTGGAAGCAAAAGGAAAAACAAAAAATATACTGACTAAGTACAAGTCTGCTGCTTATTTTCAGTTCTCTCTTAGTTTACTTTAAACCATTCTAAATGATCGAATTTCGCCTTCTTTGTATGCTACCAGCAATTTTTCTTGCAGGAGGAGGGGCTGGAGTAATAATCTTTTCTTCACCCTACTGGGCAGAAGTTATTTCTTTATTCCAGGCACATACTACTACCCTCTTTTTTCACAGGGAGCCTGGATTAAGTTGCTTTAACTTGGCCTCTTCTACCAGGAGACTTTAAATCAGTTTACTACTAAAGAGAAAGTTTCCTAAACTACCCTTCATTACTTGCCTTTTTATTTAAAATTGTTCTCTAAGAGTGTGGACTTTGCAGAAAGAACTGATATAGCTAGGAAAACAAAAGCACACAGGATTTCAGGAATGCAAGCACATCCAGCACTCCAAAAGTCTGTTTCACTTTTCTTCACTATTTCATTTTGCTTAAGACATAATTCCTGTCTTCCAAGAAGTGCCTTCTATATCCTTAAAGTGTTATAGCTACAGCCTACTACAATGAAACCTCTTAACTGCATAAAAAGCAACCTGAAAAATGTTCATGACATCTACCAAGCTGGGACCATGTCCAGAAAAGATACAATAGTGGCTGTTAATGTCAGCACTGGCTCATGGTTTCTCAAAAGCTGGATGAAATCACCAAGATGTCCCCTTAGGAAGGCTGCTATTGCCTGACAAGCAGCTTTATATTACTATCTCTGGATGCATCTTTAAATCATTTGGTTTTTTATGGCAACAGTAAAAGCATTCAGGAACCTTACTCTGATAACAGGAATAAAGCAGGAAAAACAAGTGAGAGAGAAGTGGTTCACAGTCTTAAAATAAAAGACTCATTAAAATGACTATTAGCAATCATCCAGCTGCTGTTTTTGAACAAGTCCCAGTATTTATTTGCTCTTTCTTGCACACAGCTTTCATGTTGCCATTGCCCTTTTTGAGCTTATGGTAGCAATCTTATCCCTGTATTATAAAACTCCTTAAAACTTTCAACCAAAAAAAAAAAAAAATCACAGAATCAGACAGTCATTTAGGTTGTAAGGGACATCCTCAGATCATTTAATCCAACCCACGTGCTCAGAGTCAGTTAGTGAAGGCTGCCCAGGATCACATGCAGTCAGGTTTTGTATCTCCAAGGATGGAGATTCCACAATCTCTGTGGGCAACCTGTGCCAGTGCTTGATTACCTGCACAGTACAAAAAAAAAAACCAAAAAAAAAACCACCAAACCAAACCAGACTGAAAGTCAGTATCAGCACTTAATCTATGTTTTTTTTGGAAATCAGACAAAAAGTTATTACGGTATCTAAATAAAACCAATGTGAAACTAACCTGATTCCATACAGATTCCAAACAGCCTCATCTCCATCTTTTCCCAGTTGAATAGCTTGAATTTGTAGTAATTTCCAAATAGTTCTTATTAAACCATGCACATTCCTGTTAACAAAAGAGAAATCCATTACTGTCATGTATGTAGTTACATTAGTTCATTCTTCCATGAGAGGAAGAATCCAGGAACAAAACTGACACTCAAGAAGCCTTGCGTTCTCTTTAAGGACCTCCTCACACCTGCCTACACAATTTTGGGCAAGTTGTGCATCCACGTGTCTTTGTTCTCCTTTTTATATAATGATCAAAACACCAGAAATAACAATTAACGCATCACTTAAAACTTTTGATGATTTGCTTCTACCATATCTTACAAGTACATTTGCTGTTCCCAGCCTTCCTGAAACTGGTGATTTTAAGATGTTAAAACCGGAAAATTAGCTCCTCTGAAAGCAAGTATATAGGTGAACATTCAGTATGGTACATAGATTTCAACCATGCCACTGCCTAGCACGAGAAAGCAAGAGAAATCACACTGTCACAAAAGACACTTGAGACATGTAGTTTACCCTGCCTTTTGATCTCAGGACCCAAGGACTACATAAAATAGGTACATACAGCTATTTTAACTCCTTCCTTCTATGTTGTTTCATTTACCATTCAGGAAAATTCAAGAAACAGCAGTATTTCTGGAATTTTGATAGGATTTCCCATATTCTCCTAGAGAGAAACTAAACATATTAAAAGTCCACCACAAGGGGGAAAAAAAGTTCTGTGACCATGCAGTAAAAAGCTCAAGTATAGAGCTTATTACTGCTTAGCTGAGCTTACAAGGACAATTTTCAAAATTGTGCTCTCCTCTTCCTAATTAAGTGCTTTCCACACCTTTCCAACTGGACCATGCCAGATCCAACCCAATCACTTCTCGGGAAAATAGCCTGGATTCTATAATGAAACACGTTTTCACAAGGTGAAAATGCAGAAGCAGAGGAAAAAAAAGTCATGGTTGATTCTTTGAGTTTTAATCTAGAACATGCTATACAATTGCATTGTCGCGCCCTAAAAATCTATTAGATAGTTTACTACTCACATCAGTAAACCACAATTATTCCTCGCTTTATTCACATAATGAACA
Organism: Haliaeetus leucocephalus; assembly: GCF_000737465.1. Taxonomy (NCBI): domain Eukaryota; kingdom Metazoa; phylum Chordata; class Aves; order Accipitriformes; family Accipitridae; genus Haliaeetus; species Haliaeetus leucocephalus. The sequence continues at coordinate 149,028 of NW_010972616.1, forward strand.
GGAAGAGCTAACACAATATACAATTGTAAGAGATTGTCACCTGACAAAAAGTTACTTCTACCACACAGGGCAAGATAAGAGAAGAAAAAGAGAACTGGGAACTGGGTTTTTGTTTCTTCTTTACTGTTCCCCCTTCTTTCCCTCCTAGCAGGAGAAAAACTGAGAAATCTGCATTATCTATAATTCTACTTTTCCATCAGTGAATGGAAAACTGCAAGGAACTCCTCAGATGGAGAGCTGGAAACAAGAAATTATGCAGAATTTATGTAATGCTCTCATAGGACAAATAAATCATCATCCTTATTTAACACATTAGCAAGCTGAGATACAGTAATACTAACAGTTCGGCATAGAGTGCAGTATGCTCCACAAACATCTTCCTAAATTATGAATGGATATAAATACATTTAGACTTTTAAGCTATATACCTGCATTGGCTTTGTGTGGCAAGGTTTTGGTAGTGGTGGGGGGTTACAGGGGTGGCTTCTGTGAGAAGCTGCTGGAAGCCTCCCCTGTGTTCGAGAGAGTCAATACCAGCCGGCTCCAAGACAGACCCACCGCCAGTCAAGGTTGAGCCAATCAGCGATAGTGGTAGCACCTCTGGGATAACATATTTAAAGGAAAAAAGTTGCTGGGACAGACAGAAACAGCAGCCAGAGAGAGGAGTGAGAACATGTGAGAGAAACAGCCCTGCAGACCCCAAGGTCAGGGAAGAAGGAGGGGGAGGATGTGCTCCAGGCACTGGAGCAGAGATTCCCCTGCAGCCCGTGGGGAAGACCATGGTGAGGCAGGCTGTCCCCCTGCAGTCCATGGAGGTCCACGGTGGAGCAGATACCCACCTGCAGTCCAGGGAGGACCCCATGCCAGAGCAGGTGGGTGCCCGAAGGAGGCTGTGACCCCATGGGAACCCCGCGCTGGAGCAGGCTCCTGGCAGGACCTGCAGATCTGTGGAGAGAGGAGCCCACGCCGGAGCAGGTTTTCTGGCAGGACTTGTGACCCCATGGGGGACCCACACTGGAGCAGTGTGCTCCTGAAGGACTGCATGCCATGGAAGGGACCCTTGCTGGAGCAGTTCGTGAAGAACTGCAGCCCGTTGGAAGGACCCACGTTGGAGAAGTTCGTGGAGGACTGTGTCCTGTGGGACAGACCCCACAGTGGAGCAGGGGAAGAGTGTGATGAATCCTGCCCCTGAGGAGGATGAAGCAGCAGAAATAACGTGTGATGAACTGACCGTAAACCCCATTCCCCATCCTCCTGTGCCGCTGGGGGCGGAGGGAGGTTGGTAGAGAATCTGGGAGGGAAGTTGTGCCCGGGAAGAAGGGAGGGGTTGGAGGGAAGGTGTTCTGAGATTTGGTTTTATTTCTCATTACCCTACTCTAGTTGACTGGTAATAAATTGAGTTAATCTTCCCCAAGTTGAGTCTGTTTTGCCTGTTGATAGTAATTGGTGAGTGATCTCTCCTGTCCTTATCTCGACCCACAAGCCCTTTGTTATATTTTCTGTCCCCTGTCCAGCTGAGGAGGGAGGAGTGATGGAACGGCTTTGGTGGGCACCTGGCATTCTGCCAGGGTCAACCCACCACAATACCAAAAAGTCTGAACAAATTTAAGCAATTTCTATCAAAGAACAGGGAGACTTTACATGAACACTGTTAAAAGACAGGAGTTCACAGACACAGGCTGGATGTGTTTCAAGAGCCAGGTGTCACAACACCCAGTCATTTTAAAGAGTACAGGCACATCTTATAACTGGTCCATTTTTGTCAGAAAGAAAGAAAACAGAAGCATATTCTGTCAGTTTTGATTTGGGTCGGTGTTTTCCAGCACTGCTGGCAAAAGTATGAAAGGCACAGAAGAAAGTACTGCTTTGCCTGTATCCGGAATATGAAACTAAGCATTTATTGGTGGGCAGATCCACTGTGGGAATCTAGATGTTCCCTGGTGTGTCATACCAGCTTATGGAAAAGAGCCTGCAGGTGGTGCTAAGTACAGTAAAGCTCTGGCAGGTAAAAGTGGTATTTTCCTGTGTGTTTCCATTTTCTTTTAAGAATGATATGAGGGGTTTTTAGGTTGTGATTCTATAATCATATGATCCTTTGCCTTTGCAATTTTTGAATCTTCATTAAAGTGTTTGTAAATATCAAGTCATGATATTTCTTTTTGATTAGGTATAGCTTAAAAGTCTAAATGTATGTATATCCATTCATAATTTAGGAAGATGTTTGTGGAGCATACTGCACTCTATGCCGAACTGTTAGTATTACTGTATCTCAGCTTGCTAATGTGTTAAATGAGGATGATGTTAATTTACACATATATATGTATTTTCTATATAGGCATACACAAAAACACACATAAATATGACATTCCATGAAGTTTAAACTCTTGGGTCATCAGAGGAAACTGGACACTGGGTCTAAGAGACAGTCATGGTACAATGATGCACCAGAGAGGTAAGAATAGATTCCCATTTGTATAATGAGCAGATAGCGTGAACCACATAAGTCAACTCAGATAAGCACTGGATGCTCACCTCTGACAAAGCAAGATGTCTTTCTTAGCATGCAGAATTTGACACACCTGACAAAATAAAACCCACCAGGTGCACTAAGCCCCTGCTAAATTCATTGTAACAGAAGGAAGAGAAGCTAGAACACAACATGAGCAGTCTTTGCCAATAAACATTCGCCTAACTCCATTCAGCACTGAAAGGTGCTCAGCACTTACAAGTGCCTTTCTGGTGGGTGGCACTGGCTGCTAATTTCATATGTACTTTATTTTAGAGACACTATGCACACAGCAGTGCAAAGCCACAGAGCAAACCTGAATTAAAATTTGGCAGGGAACAGGATGAAGAACAGCAGGCTACAATTCTAAAAGTCAAGGAAAGAAAAAAAAAAAAGCATCAGCACCGAAGTGAACCCATCTGAAATTGTCAGTTTCATCAGCTCCTGACACTACAGACATTTTAAACCCATGGACTTCTGTGGTTAGGCTACATAAACCCTGCTTTGCAATCCACAGTTGATGTGGTTTGAATCATGGCAGCTTGGGGTGTGGGGGGAAAGAAGCCAAAAATACGTAAAAGGTTCCCGGGTAATTTGCCGGCACTTACTATAGCAATCAGTCACGTGTATTGGTTTCACACATGGAAAAAATCTAAGAATGTTGCAGAAAGGGGGCAGATCCAAGCCCTTTCAATACATAACTTGGGTTTTGGTTTTGAGGTTAACTCAATCCTAAATATCCCATTTTACACTTTTTATTTTCTGAAGTACAAAATTGTATTAACATTTCATTTTCTTATAAACTGCTGATACAGTAACAAACCTTAGTTGAACAGGAATTTCACATTCCTTAGAGTGCAAGCCACAGCTAATGAAACTTTCCCTCCACCTTATTCCACAGGACTCAGGTTCTCATAGTCTAAGCACAGGTGCTTCTGCTTCATTGTTAACAATGCAGATTCTTCAGGTAACCCCAAACTGAACTAGTAAAATTTTCTAATTTGGAGGACAGTAGTTTGCAGAAATTATTCACATTATAAAAATATATTTACAAAACCCTAGGGATCCATAACCACCTATTGTAAACTCAGCATAGAATCAGCATCATCACAGCAAGATCCTAGCTGTAAACAAGCAAGTCACAAGGACAGAAACCTTAAAATACCTGATTTCTTAAGCATTTCACTAGTTTACTCAAACCTAAACTCACCTTTGGCTCAGACTGATCATGAGAAACCTCAGCCTTAAACTGATTATGTGAAGAAGGGTTGAAAAACATGTATTGAATAGCATGGTTCTTGCAACCTCTATGTTAAGCCTACCAGCACAATACATCACAGGTGTAGCACCAATTAGCTGGCTTGGCTAAAAACAATTCTAGCATTCTCTAGCAAGAGAATAAGAAGGCTTAGTGCAGAAATCCAGTTAGCTGCCAAAATCCGAAGAGAGAAAAAGATAACCCAAGGAACTTTATAAGGTTGGTACATTTGAATGGAAACATCCTCCCAATCATTTGACTTCCCATTTATAAATTTTGCGCACTATGTCGTTTTCCCCCACAACTGCATTCTCTCAGTATGTTGCACAGGCAGTCTAGCTCAAAACACCTTTGTGAGATGTAGGCGTTATATCTGCAGATAAGAGGACGTAGCTGCAGAGGTAGGTAACGTGATTTCTTCCTCAGTAGACAAGGAAACAAAACCCAGCATTCCTAATCCACACACACAGTCTTATGGTGACTCTATCTGAGCAACGAGTTATTTGGACAGACCGATGAGAAAGTTATTTCCCTCCCCCATAACGGAAGTTGCTGCCATTTTCTTCCCCCTTCCCCATGATAAAGGCAACAAAACTAGGCAGTGCATTGATTTCTGAGGTTCCACAGTTCAAAGTTCAGAACATTAGTATGAACTGCTAACAATTTCAGCTTACATGCATAGGATACTCTATGACTTCTTAAGTCAGACCCATGCTGTCACACTGCCAAGATGAAAGCAACAGCCTTCAGCAAAGTAGCAGGGCAATGCCAGTCCTTAATGCCACAACTTATTTGAAGACACTGTCATCTACAGAACCTCTCCTCTTCCCCTGTATTTACAAGGGAAAAACAATGACTGAGAACCAGCTGACAAAGGACACAAGATTAGACAACCAAACACTACCTTGCTGAGGGAATTAGGTTGAGAGCTCCATGAAGAACATAGTTGAGCTCAGCATGTTTCTCTTCAACAAGTGCCACCAACCCCTCAGAGCAGGCTGTTCGCAAGGCAGCATTCTCACTGCAGCACTTCTCCCAAAGCAAGTTCAGAGCAGGAGTCTGAAGTCAAAAGCATGAGACACAAACAATGAGAAGGCTGACACCAATTTCTCTTCATTCATCTCAAACGCATTTTTAAGTAGAAACCTGCTCCACAGCTTCTCCTGAAGTCTCAGAGAGCACAGGAGAGGAAGCTGATGTACAGATTCTACATCCACGGAAGGCCTTTCCCAGGACAGCTCCTGCTTTCCTGCCCCCTACTGCCTATGCCTTCAGTAGGTACAGGAGTCTCTGAGAAAAGGGTAAGACAGAAGAATTTTTCAGCTGTGTCTATGCAGGTAGGCTATCATGAATTTCACTTTCCTTAAAAAGATCAAGATGTAATTGGAGACAACTCAGGAACTCCTATGTCAAGCTATGTCTACAGCAAGGTGTAGTGCAGACAGCTTAGAGGCAGGCATACAAAGGGCTATCCAGAGAGAAGTCATCTTTACTCACTCTATGTAGTCCTCAGTTCTCTCCATTTGCTAGTAAGCACAGAGATTTGGCAGTATCTATCAAAACTGCTGCTTGTTTTCATGCTAAATTTACATTCACAGGTTAGTTTGCTGACTTTGTAGCTTCCAAATGGAGAAACAAGGAATATTTTTAAACAACTGAACACTGCAAAACGCTCCTGAATAAAAAGGGAGCCTGTAACATCTAAGCGGCATAATCTTGTGCTTCTTAGCATGTTAGAAGGTGTTGCTGTATTTCATGGGACAGCAAATAGGAAGAGACAGCTTGTAGCTCAAAACAGAATGTCACTGAGGAACATCATTATGATTAGGACTGTTGGAGGAGCTTCTGTTAGAGAAACTACACACCTCCAACATTCCTTCACATCAAAACTCAGCATTTTTCAGGTTTGGGTTTGCTAGTTTGGGGGATGGTTTTAAGACTTCAGACTGGGAAGAAAAACCAACAATCATTTTCTGCTCATTTCTGTGCACCTTTTGGGGAAGTAAAACAGAGGAGAAAATCCTAACACCCCTCCTACACTGCTGTGACACTTGCAAATGCTAGCACTTCATATGCCTCTCAGTTAACAAGACAGATCTGCACTTAAGCAAGCTTAACTCAACTAAAAGGCAAATTATATAAGCTCTACTTAACTAATATGAGATATAACACCAATACAGGTGTGAGAAATGCCATACTTTTTGAAATTTTTATAGTGATGTAAAAGTCTTTCCTACTCAAGTGACAATGTCTCACCATATGGCACTTCACTTGCAGTAATGTAAACAAACTCAAATAAAACTCTCAAACTGAGCGTAGCTAGATGTTGGTATTCTGCAGCATTAAGACTTCTGCCATTAAGACTTCTGATGGAAGTAAAACTGCTTTTCCGATCCCAGAGATCTACTGTTTCTACCCGTACGTCCAGACACATATTGCTACCTACCTTAATTAACTTCTAGGATTTATTAAAATTACACAATGGGGAATGGGAAACCATAGAAAAATGTAAACACATATGGATGAGAGAGGAGACAGAAGTGAAAGAATGTCACAGACCTGGTCAGACGCCTGTCTGATCTTCTCCGAAGAAACATTTTCTTGCAATATTACAGCAATCAGATGACCCACTGCCTAAAAGAGAAAAAGAAATAAAAACCACATATGGATCAAGCATTATTTTTCAATTCTCCATTAGGAAGTATTTACACTGCTGTTGCATACGATCATTTTATCACTATTCGAAATACCAAACTTACTGGTATGGAAGCTGAAATATGTTTTACGGCCAAAAATTTCCATAATGGTGGCATACTACTTTTTACTGTTATCCTGAGGCAGAAGAGATCTTTTTTAGTGCACTTACCAAATGAATTCTATTATTTTTTCTTTTTCCCCACTTATAAGGGACTTCAGAAATTAATTCATACCCACATCCTTAAAACACTTTCATTACACTGGAAAAGGGGCATATGAATAGAAAGTGTTTTTTGCAGTAAGGTATACAGGAAAGTAAAAACGTGCATTCCAAATGTGCATTCCAAGAACTTGATTCACCAGTAAAACCTTTTGACCTACAAAACTATGCTCAAGTTCCTCACTTTGCTGATCCTTGTCTGTGTAGATTACACGCTCTGCAGAGCAGATGTCTTGGTTGGTCCCAGAAAGAGAAGACATGTCTCATGAATTTGAATCCTGGCCTGATGACAGTTTGAAGATTACAGCATGCTTTTCAGGGGTCACAGAATATAAGTGGAAACTAGCAAAATAACCAAAGCACAGCACAAAATCAGCCAAAGCACACCAGCAGTCCTTAATGATGTGTAGCTGTAGTGATGAGCCAAGACATTTCAGCAATACTTGTACCATGGGGACATTCTTCTGTACTGAAGAAAAATGAACTGGTTCAAAGATGCCGAGTCCTACTCATCAAGGCTAGTAATGATGTGAACTCATCTGCAGTACAAGACACTTCGCTAGACCTCAGATGAACTCTAGCTTTCAGGGACATGACTTCCTCTCCTAAATGCCAAGTTGAACACAAGTGGACTTCTGCATCTCTCTTTCAAACTTAATTATCATAAACCAAGGTAGATTGAGCTGAACTGAAAAGGCAACAGACACCAGGTTGCACAGACTGCATTCACATCAACTTATTCCATCAAACAAATGGCTACACGTTTAATCCTGAATTGAAAACAGGAACAGGAAGAAAACACAGAAGTTAGCAATGGTCTTACAGCCGAAGAGATACAGTTTTAATACTGAAATGAGAGATGGCCAAAGCAAGGAAGGTGTATTTTTTCAATAGAACCTATTACTTTCTTCCTTCCTGTCCATTAAAAACACTATAAGCGCTTTATGCATATGAGAAAGTTTCAGGTGAACATGATCAGGAGCCAATGCATGGCTCTGAAAATAAAGGGGTTTGGTCTGCTGATCACAGTGGAGCTGTATGCAGTTATTCTTTGATCACAAACAAGACTGCAGTAGTTCATCAGCTCTCATCACACAGAAAGAAAACAGACCAGTCCTAAAGACAGTTCTATAAAGTACTGTCAGGTACTTCGACCCCACACATGACCTCTGGTAACTCCTGCCTTCTCTTGAGATCACAGGGTCACTAAAAACCATTTGGTCCCACTTAAACCTTTCAGTCCTGGAAAGTTTCTGATTTTCCTGCAGAGACTTTACAGTGATGAGCAATTATGTCCAATGTTTGGATTACATAGAGAGGGCAATTAGCATTTGTTTGCAACTTCCCTTCTTCTATGTTTTTCTGCCTTTGGAGTAAAGAAAACACCCCCCAAAAGTCTTCCTTATCACCTTTCTACAGTCAGGCAGCAGGCCTTGGAACAAAGGTTTCCACAGACAATGAAATTTGTTTAATGCTTTTAAAAAAATTACCTGTGACTGAATAAATGCATTAGGAAATTCAAAACGCTTCTTGATGTCATCCAACATTTTGGCTCTGTCCTATGACACTAACTCTCACTCTGCAACAGAGATGAAAAAAATAAACTTCGGACTAGGAAAGAAAGCATGCTATTAGCCAGACAAAACCACACAAGATTTATGTTGTACTTAACAGCAGATGTAAGCATTAAAGCATTTTCTTCCCCCTGCTGAGTCTACCATATCACCTTGCTTTATGGGCTTAAATCCAAGAAATGCTGAATACTCATTGGTCTTGCACAAAGAATGGGTGATCAACATTTCTTAAAGCTGGAGCAAATATACAGTTCCATATGGCACAGCATATGTGTAGTCTGTGAGCATTTACCCTTGAGAGCATTTTAAGTATATCTCATTTACTTGAAAATGGGACAGCTCAAGAGAGTGTTCACAGTTTCTAAAACATGATTTAAAACGCAAAATTCTCCATAAATTTTTCAATTATTTCATGCAAAACCAGAAGTAAAACAAATAAAAGACCCACCTGTGAGACTGTAAATGGTAACTATAGTTAGGGGCTGGAACACTTGACAAAAAACCTCTTCTCTGTAAGTTGAAATATGCAGGCACCCACAAGCACACAGGAACCTAAATCGGAGAGAAATCAGAACTCAGGTTACCTTGTTGCACACCAGTGAAACTAATGGCCAACAGCAAATATTCAAACATTTCAGTTTACTGTAAACACACCTCCAGTCATTTGGGACGGCTTCCTTAAAAAAAAATAAAAAACCTAGCACTTGCTGAAAACCTAAGTGTAATCCATTGCAATAAGCACTGAGAAAACATATACATGTGCAATACTCCAATTTCAAGACATGCTATCGGTGTGATGCGTTCAGAATCTTGCCACTTATTTTTACAAAGACAGAATTAAACCCTGGAAACATGCAAATGCAGCATGTACTACAACAAATACTCTTCATAGCAGGAAAACTCAACATTAGTAGTTACCACCTCAATGAATATAAAACCCTGGCAGTTAAACAGCAAAATATTCCCACATACTTGTGAATTACATTTCTGAGAGTCTAGGATTAAAAAAAACCCTGTTGACTGCATTCAGAATTACGCCAGTATGGGTTTGTATTGTTTTAGAATACACTTAATTGCATTTTCAGACAATAGGTGTCCATATAATAAATGACTACATATTAAACTAGAGTTGACATCTTGCCTTTTTTTTTTTAAATAAATATAATCACTACAGCAAACAATTCCAGACATACCTAGATCTGTTGAGCATCTCTAAACTCCAGTGGATCTAGATGCATTCAGCCTCCTTCTATATACCAAGTCACAAAACCAACCCCCTCCAGTTCTACCTAACAAGCAGCAAAATGATGGAAGGCTCCTTCCCGGGTAGTTTTGACACAAACACACCAGAATTTTATGCTATCTGTCACCAGGTAATTTTTATCATTCATATTAAGAGGAGAAACTACAGTAGAGGATCATTAGAAGCACAGTAGATACTTTCAAAGGAAGCACAAACCGGTTATTGCATGTAGACTAGAAGTCTACTGCCCCTCCATCAGAAACAATTCCTCAATTTAAATCAATCTACACTAAACATCAACAAGATATTTACAAGGCAACACCAGTATCAATGCAATTTAATGAATTTAAAATACCATCTAAACAGTTCTTCGGTCCTTGGCATTCACCCTCAGCAAAGGCACGTGCATGTGCATATGGAATGCCTGGAAATTTTGAAGGATCAATGGATAACTAAGGCTGGCAGAGACCTAAGGATGCATCTAGCTCAACTTCCAGTTCCAAGGACATTCAGCCATGGGGTCAGACCAGGTCGCTCAGGTCTTTGTCTCATCAGGGCTTGAAAACCTCCAAGAACAGAGAAGGCAGCACCTTAGTGAGCTGTTCTGGTTGATAAAACCTTCCTCTTCATGACTAGCCTGAGCTTTTTTGCCACAGACTGCTGTGAAGAACCTGGCTGTGTCTTCCTCATCCCCCTCCCTTCAGTGCCAGGGCTTCTGTTGGGTACCCCAGAAGCTGTCCCTCCTCCTAGCTGAACCACCCCAGTCCCACAGCCTCTCCTCACAAGGCATGGGCTCCAGCCCTGCTGTTTCCACGGTCTCTCCTGAATTCATTCCTGCTGGTCAGTGTCCCTCCTGTACTGGGGGATCCAAAATTGGACGTGTCAGTAGAAGGTCTAACGAGTGCTGAGCAGAGGGGGGTAAATCCCACCCTAACCTGGTTCCTCAGGCTGTGCACTGTTCACACTGCCTGGGACACTGCCTGCCAGGGCCCATGGCCATCTCTGCAGAACTGCTCCCAGCCAGCCCATTCCCAGCCTGCGCTGTAAGGGCTGGTGCAAGACAGAGCATTTGTTATTATTGAAATTCCTAAGGCTCCCACCAACCTGTTTCTCTAGCCTGTCCAGAGGGAAGCCCTGCCAGCAGGCCAACATCCTACCTTTGACACAAGATCAATGCAGGAGACAGTGTTGAAAGCCTTGCTCAAGGTGAGGTAAATGATATCTACTGCTCTCCTCTTGTCTACAAATCCAGTTATTTTATCCTTTAGTAAAGGCAATCAGGTGGGTCAGGCATAATTTTCCCTTGGTAAATCCATACCCACGTTTACTCTTCCCAATAAGAATCACTGAATCAGAGCTTAGGTTGGAACAAAGATCTCCAGAGCTCATCTAGTCCAATCCGCTCATCAAAACTGGTCTGATTATATCAGCTTGCTCTATGCCAGGTCCAGTCAAGCCCTGAAAACCTCCAAGAATAGAGTGTCCCTCAGCAAGTTGTTCCAATATTCAACAACCCTCATGGTAAAAAAAGAAATATTTCCTAATACCTAATAGGAGTTTTAATTTGTATATAATACAGTTTTTATCCGTATATAGCCAGCTTGTGCCTGTTGCCTCTCGTCGTATTACTGTGCAGCTCTGAGAATAGCCTGGTTCCATCTTTTCTGCATCCTCCTACCAGATAGTTGCAAACGGCAGTAAAATCTCTCCTTTGCCTTCCCCTCTCCAAGCTGAACAGGCACAGCTTTCTTAGCCTCCCCTGTCCATTTTGTGCTACCGACCCCGATCATCCTGATGACCCCTACTGGACTTGCTCCAGCATCCTTCTTGTACTGGGGAGCCCAAATTCTGGCTGTAGCACTCCAGACGCTATCTCACAAGTGCCACATAGAGGGGAATAATCATGGTCACAGATGTCACATTCTTACTAATACAGCCAGACCCCCTGACTCACATTCATCCTGGTATCTACTAGGACCTCCTGATAAACCTTTTTTGTAAACCTGCTTCCTAGTCAGCCCCTGCCTGTATTGGTCCATGGGATTCTTTCATTCTAGATGCAAGACCTTGCATTGCTCCATGTTGAATTGTAAGAGGTTCCTGTCAGTCCACTTCTCCAGACTGTCCAGGTCCACCTGAAGAGCACCCTACTTACCAGTGCTTTGAACACTCTCTGCAATTTGGTGTCGGCCACAAATTTGTTGAGTGCACTCATCATCCAAGTCATTAATGAAGGCACTATACAGCGTTGCACCCACTACTGATGCCTGTGGGACACCATTCCTTGCCAGTCTGACCAGACTTTCCACCACTGATCACCACCCTTTCAGTACAACCACCCAGACAGTTTTTCACTGACTATACTGTCCACTTATCCAGGCCATATTTCACCAATTTGGTGACAGGGATGCAATGGAAGACTATCAAAGATCTTGGTAAAGTATACAATATCCACTGCCCTCCTCTTGTTCACAGCACAAGTAACCTCATTATAGAAAGCAACGAGGTTGGTCAGGCAGGCATGATTTGCCCTTGGTAAATCCATGCCAACTGCTCCTAGCCACACCATGTTCTTGCATTTAAAAATGGCTTCTACAAGGACAGGTTGCCCAACCTTCCCAGGGACTGAAGTGATATTGACTGGCTTGTAGTTGACTGGATTCTCCTCCTCCTTCTCATGCCCACAAGTGTGCTCCAATAGGACACACTCCAATGATCTTCCCATAGACCGAAGTGAGGTTGACATGCTGCTTGTACTCCACGCTGACCTTTTTGCCTTTTTCGAAAATAGGTCAACGTTTGCCTTTCTGCAGTCATTGCAGATCTCCACGACCTTTTGAATATTAACAGAGAGCAACCTCACAAGGGCATAGGCCAGCTCTCTTAGCACCATGAAAATGTCCTACTTTTCTATGTTCAACATTTTACTATTAATACATCAGTAAAAGCTCCTCTTGTTGCCCTTGACATCCTTGCAAGTTTCAATTCGCACCGAGCTTTGGCTTTTGTAATGCCAACTCTGTATCCCCAAGCAGTGTTTCTAAACTGCAGCTCTGTAGACTGCTCCTGCTTCTGCCTCCTGTATGCTGCCAATTTTGCACTGGAGCACACTGTTTATTCTCCCAGTACAACTAGTTGGTTTCCTGAGTATTGTGATGGTCTTTTCTTGCACCTCATGCTGTGCTTGTAGCTCTGCCAGCTTTCCTGATCTCCTTCCCCCTCACAGGGTCCTATCAAAGCATCCCCCAAAGAAGTCTAAATGTGCTTTCCTGAACTTCAGGATCTGTACTCTGCTGCTGGCCTTTCTCATCCCACTCTTTGAGCTCTAGCCATTTACAACCAAAGGTACCACAAGGAAATAAAATCTCACTGTAGAAAGAAGGAAGAAAGCTGCACCCTCAGTTGAACAAATACCTGCATAGTTTCTGATCTAACTTTAGAACTGGGAACCAGATTAATGAAAAATAAAGATGCCACCTTGCACACTGCTGCAAAGCTTAGATGGCAATGCAATTGCATGACTGTCCTAGTTTCAGCTGGGATAGAGTTAATTGTCTTCCTAGTAGCTGGTACAGTGCTATGTTTTGAGTTCAGTATGTGAAGAATGTTGGTAACACTGATGTTTTCAGTTGTTGCTCAGTAGTGTTTAGTCTAAAGTCAAGGATTTTTCAGCTTCTCAAGCCCAGCCAGCGAGAAAGCTGGAGGGACACAAGTTGGCACAGGACACAGCCAGGGCACCTGACCCAAACTGGCCAACTGGGTATTCCATACCATGGGATGTCACATCTAGTATAGGAACTGGGGCGAGTGGGGGCGGGGGGATTGCCACTCAGGGACTAACTGGACATCAATCGGCAGGTGGTGAGCAATTGCACTGTGCATCATTTGTATATTCCAATTCTTTTATTATTAATGCTGTCATTTTATTAGTGTTATCATTATTAATTTCTTCTTTTCTGTTCTATTAAACCATTCTGGCCTCAACCCATGAGTTTTACTTCTTTTCCCGATTTTCTCCCCCATCCCACTGGGTAGGGGGGAAGCGGGTGAGTGGCTGTGTGGTGCTTAGTTGCTGGCTGGGGTTAAACCATGACAATGGCATTGCGAAAAACACAGGAATCCACTGCATCCCAGTCTAATGGCATTTTTTTGAAGAGTACATTAAAAACACATAGTATTGGAAACCTGACAAGCTAGAAATCCAATCTCATCACCCTTAACTACAAGAAGAAGTTCAAGCATCACAATGACATCATTGTTCAACAAAGCACTTCTGTCCATACTAAAGGAGTCTGCTGAGTGGGCAGGGATTTGCCTATTTGCTTAATACTAAGCAAGAAGTGTTCTCTTTCTTTAGAAATTACATAAAAGAATTAGAAGATATAAAATATAGGCAGGCTAAAACATTTAAGGGTCAAGTATTGTAAAGAGAGAAAAGAGAATAAAGCTTACTTTTACTACACTGTTTTATTATCTATTTCCTACATGGACTTTGCACAGGTACAAAAAGAAGAATGTTTTTTATCTTAAATACATACTTAGTAGAATATGTCTTCATAATTAGGCTGTTGAATGCTATTATTTCACATTAGCAGAACATAAAGTTAAATGCTATTTTATAGTTCTCCTAATCTATGCATATAATTTCATAGTGATTCATCTGTTCAAAAATAAGTCTTTCTTCTCACTATACATTATTTGGAACACTTACTTTCTCTCTGCTGACTTTGCACTCCCAAAGAAACAGATCACAGAAGATGATTACCAGCACTGTTGTCAGAGTACCATCAACATTTCATCCACCTGAGAAGAGGTAAGAAGTTCACAGACATTTAGCAAATTTAAAAATCACCAAAAGGAAAACCTTAAGGCAGTAGTACCCAGTCAAAGGGTAGCGGGTACTGTTCTTTGAAGGCTTTGAAGAGATAAGCTTTCACGTAACATTCATGTTGGCGTTTGGAGGTCAACCAAACTCAGCAGTTCAAGACTTCAATCAGAAAATGGTTAGGAATTGCTAAATGCATTCTTGAGCTGGGCACACCTCCCCATGATGCTATTTATTCATTTACACCCCACTTCTCAAAGCACCATTTCCAGTCTTCCCAATAGCAAATAACCTCCACAGAAACATCATACAATCATTTGTGCACTCTGAGAGCAATGATATAATGACACAAAGACAGTAAGAAGAACATGTTTAGGAGAAGCACAGCTGTTGCTGTTAGTAACTGCAGAGCCAAAAGATAATCAAAATCATTGTAGAAAATTCCAAGTATGATTTATAAAGCAAAATCTCAGCACTACCTAAATCTGGAGTTAAGAAAAAAAACAAACAAACAAACCAACCTTTTCTTACCCTAGCGTCTTGCTTTTTGGCACTGAAGGCATGAAAGCTGTAAAGATTAGGTCAAGACTTAAGACACTGTGAAAAGAAAGAAATAAAACAATAAGGTGAGGGGTTTTTCCTTTCTTCAGTTTAGGTAGCTACTTTAATTTGGAAACCACTTTCTATTAATTTAAAAAAAAAAATTTTGCACAACTGCTTTGTTGCCTTTAGGACCCGTGGTTACCACCTACTCTTGTCAGTATGCCAAGCCCCTTCTATAAATAGGTATAAGCATCAGTATTTCTTGCAGCCCCTTTCTTTCATTGCCAGGAATGGCACAATTTCCACACAATAATCCCAAGTACTGGAAAAGCAACAGCAGAATAGTGTTTCCTATTTTTCACTGTCTTTTACCACAGAAACAAGGAGGGCCAGGCCCATGAGAGCTGGTAAGGGTCTCTACAGCCTATCGACAGCAGTCTTGAATACTGACAGTAGTAAGCTTTAGCCCAGCTTACAACATTTGGGACAGCATTCTGTCTCAAAAAACCACTTAGCAGAATCTTCTTTAACATTAACAACTCAGAGCGTTGTGTAATTTATTTCCATGTTACAGCTGACAATTTAGCATCAAGCAAAACAGAACCCTTGTAAAGGAAGCAGCATCACCCTGAAACACATCCATCCACATCCAAAACAAGATCCAGGTGAGCAGTTCATTCTCATTTCCCTGCTTCCAGAAATAAAAAAATAATACAGGAATACTATGAAAGGGAATAATTACCTTGCACATTCTTACAGTAGTCCTCTCCTAACATACTGCAAAGGACCCTGCCAAAATAGCTTGTCTCAGCAGACATACACTGGCTACTAAACATCCCCAAACTTACCCATGTATGTTAGCAGCCGACCTTGTTAAGCTGTAACTAATTACATCTCACTTCTCATGACATCTTTTTTTGTTCATTTGTCCTAAGTTTTTCCTATTCTCATTGCTGAAGAGGCACTCTCCACCATGAACCACACAGATAAAAAACATCCACCCCAAACAACCCGCCCCCCCCCCCAAGATAAAAAAAAGAGACAAAGTATAAGAAACAGACCCTTGCTTGTTTTCCCAACATAATCAATGTGAATGATAAGCATCTGTGGTAGGTTGAGCTTGGCTGGCTGCCAGGTGCCCACCAAGCTGCTCTATCACTCCCCCTCCTCAACTGGACAAGGGGAGAAAATACAATGAAATGCTCACAGGTTGAGATAACAACAGGGAGAGATCACTTACCAATTACCATCATGGGCAAACCAGACTCAGCTCAGGGAAATTATTTTAATTTATTACCAACCAAATCAGACTAGGGTAATGAGAAATAAAAACAAGTCTAAAGACACCTTCCCCCCACCCCTCCCTTCCTCCTGGGGTCAACTTCAGTCACTCCCAACTTCTCTACCTCTTCCCCCCAAACAGAGAACAAGGGTTGTGGTCACACTCTTCCCCTGCTCCAGCATGGTGTCCCTCGCATGGGAGACAGTCCTCCACAAACTCCTCCAAGGTGGGTCCTTCCCATGGGCTGCAGTTCTTCAAAAACTGCTCCAGAGTGGGTCCTTTCCATGGGGCGCAGTCCTTCAGGAACAGACTGCTCCAGCGTGGGTTCCCCACGGGGTCACAAGTCCTGCCAGAAAACCTGCTCCAGCGTGGGCTCCTCTCCATGGGGTCACAAGTCCTGCCAAGAGGCACAGCCTCCTTCAGGCATCCACCTGCTCCAGCATGGGGTCCTCCACAGGCTGCAGGGGGATATGTGCTCTACTGTGGACCTCCACAGACTGCAGGGGGACAGCCTGCCTCCCCATGGTCTTCCCCACGGGCTGCAGGGGAATCTCTGCTCCAGCACCTGGAGCACCTCCTCCCCCTCCTTCTTCACAGACCTTGGTGTCTGCAGGGCTGTTTCTTTCACATTCTCACACCTCTCTCCCAGCTGCTGTTGTGCAGCAGTTTTTTTCCCTCTTCTTTAATACATTATGACAGAGGTGCTACCACCATCACTGACTGGCTCAGCCTTGCCCAGCAGCAGGTCTGTCTTGGAGCCAGCTGGCACCAAGGCTCCATCTGACATGAAGGAAGCTTCTAGCAGCTTCTCACAGCAGTCACTCCTGCAGCCCCCCCACTACCAAAACCTCGCCACACAAGCCCAATACAGCATCCTAGTGCTAAGGACAAGCACTGCTAAATGCAGCTGAACCAGACAGGGGTTGTCATGGCATTACACTTTCACATCTGGTACATACCAGCACTTACGATAAGGTAAGCTAAGCTACATATCAGAAAATGACCGCTAGGAGCACTGAGATCACGTTTCCTACTTTTATTGCCTTTTGCTTGTCGTTAGGGATTCTTGATTCAAACCGGTGTTCCTACCAAACCAGAAGAGCCAGAGTACCTGCAAACACACCCACCGCTTGTGTCTCACACGTGCAGCACCCCACCGCTCCTCAAAATGACCAGTTTTAAAGAACAACATAAACAGAAAACCCCACAACCGAGTAACGGCAGCAGCCGTTGTTATCTCGCTGTTGGCCTGACACCGTGCCGCGGTGACATCCCCCGCAGGCCTCGCCGGGGGCGGGCGGGCCGCCCGCCCCGCTGCGCGCACG
>NW_010972616.1:166510-186040 GCF_000737465.1 Haliaeetus leucocephalus
TGGAGTGCCGCGCGGTGAGCGCCCGATAAGGGGGCTGAGATAAAGACAGCTTAATAGTTAAAGCAAAACAAAACAAGGAATTCGCTCACCGCTTCCCGTCGGCAGGCAAGTGTTCAGCCATCTCCAGGAAAGCAGGGCTCCATCCCACCTAATGCTTACTTGGGAAGACAAAGGCCATCACTCCAAATGTCCCTCCTTTCCTTCTTCTTCCCCCAGCTTTATACACTGACCATGATGTCATATGGTGTGGAATATTCCTCTGGTCAGTTGGGGTCAGCTGTCCCGGCTGTGTCCCCTTCCGACTTCTTGTGCACCCACCCGCAGCCTCCTCACTGGTGGAGTGGGGTGAGAAGCAGGAAAGGCCTTGGCCCTGTGTGAGCACTGCTCGGCAGTAATGAAAACATCCCTGTATTATCAACACTCTTTTGGTCACAGATCCAAGACCTAGCACCATACCAGCTACTACGAAGAAAATTAACTACATCCCAGCCAAAATCGGCACACCTGCTTACATGTGGATATGCAAACTGAAGATCAGTCAGATCCCGTAGATATGTAGACTGCTTGTTTTCTCTCCGTGACTTCTCCATAGTAACTTTCTGCAAGCGGCACGTACAAGTATTTGTGATGTGGCTTTCGGCTCACTACAGTGAGCCCAAGATGGACTCCCAAGTCTGCTTGTTGCAGGAGCTGCAGTATACCAAGATCAGTGAAAAGGACCTGGAGGACCTTTCACAGTGATGTATTTCAGTCTATCTCTAGGTGACTGTAGGCAATGGCATGAATCAAAACGCAGCATTCCATCTCCTCTTCCCATTCTATTCTTTCTGCTTCATCTAAGAGCATCTCACTATTGACAGGTTGGTTCGTTATCAACATGCTGTGTGATACTTTGGGCCTCATCTTCTCCATTTAGCTCTTGAGACACAGTAGGACATACGCTGCTGTCTGAGGTGGCTTGGGCCTGATTTATGCTGCTTAGTACCCTGTTCTGTCAGTAACCTAAGTGACAGATAGATCCAAAACCTGTTGAATTGTTCCATGAAATCACTGAATCTTAAATATGTCCAAAAATCTTTGATAGTGTTTTATAAAAAAGTATAGATGGCTATATATTTGAATAGTTAGGAAGTATTTATAATTTATTATTCAGTCAGACTGAAGAAATAAAAGCTGAATGGAGAGGGGAGAGTCTGTGCAGTAAACCAGGTAATAATTCTGGCCATTGCTAGTTTTACTTGGAAACAGACAAAAAAAGACTTTTAGTCTTTGACTGTCTTTAGCGTTTTGAGGTCTTCACATGCTGACAAGATTAAGGGAAGACAGGGCATTTGTTGTGGGAGTTTTAGTGTGGGCTTCCCTCATCATAGCAAGTTTGACTCAGTGGAAGAGTTGCACAGCCGAGCATTTTCTCAGTAATGGAGGCTGTAAGTGGGGTGCCCGCCTTCTGTACCAGGGAGTGGGGGGTGAGCTGGCAGAGAGGGCCGGTGCAGGGCTTTTTCTGGATTCCAGTAAGCAATGCTCAGCAGCAAATGGCATAATAAAATAGCTGATAGAGCAGAAGGAGAAATCTAGATAGCAAATAAATCTGTCCCTTCAGACAGTGGGAATCCTGTGTTCATGGAGCATTGGACAGACCTCAGATGGATTTTCCCATGGCATGCTGCACAGGTGCCATATGCAGAGAGAGGTTCCTCCTTTTTGGTTGTTTGAGCTATTATACAATTTTCTTACAAGAAAACAACTCTATTTATGAAGGATGCTTGCATGAGAACTTCATGCAGCGCTTTAGATAAGAGCAAGGCTGTGCATGTAACATAATCTCCAGTAGCGAGTGGCAGCTGCCTGCAGGCTCCTCAGCTACAATGCACCGGCTGAGTTTGTCCTGTGCCAAGGGACCTGTGCAGCATACCACAGGCCTGCAGGCCATGCTGGACATGCAACGCAGCACAGTGCTGCACCTGCTCAGGTCAGCTGTGATGTGGGTCTCTGATTCCACCATGTACAATAGTCTCCTCACTAGGATCAATACATTCTACCCCTTAATGCACGTACACCTTAACTTTCCGAAAGATATTATAAATTACAGATTACATTAACAACTTATGGGCTTCTCTGGTCCAAAGTGTAAGGCCCAGTAAAGCAGACATGGCCTGTTCAAGACCACTGACTCCTGGGATAGAATGTCTTCCATGAGACTCCCAGTACAGCTTCCCAGGTCCCTGCCTTGCGTACAGCTGGGGCAGAGAGCGAGTCAGTCCCAGCTGCCACCACGTCCACTCTTGCAGTAGGTAGACATGGGGAGTGTGGATGCATTTGGTATGCTTCTTTGTTGTTCTGTTTCCCTTTTTTACCCCACCTTGATAGAGACTATTTTTGTTTGTTGCCACATAGCCTTTTAGCCAACCAGCTTTTCTTTCTGAAGCTGCCATGTTGCAGAGCTTGCCTAGACAGGTGAAGTGAGTCTCAGTAGCACGTTAACCAAAGAAACTTCTCTAGCTGTGTGTCAGCTCCATGTTATGTCCAAGAGAGGAGACCCCTGGTCTCTGAGTACAGTGCTATCTGCTATTGCCCAAACGAGCATTAGCCAAAATAGCTTTTGTGATGGCTTGACCCTGGCTGGACACCAGGTGCCCACCAAAGCCGTTCTATCACTCCCCCTCCTCAGCTGGACAGGGGAGAGAAAATATAACAAAGGGCTTGTGGGTTGAGATAAGGACAGGAGAGATCACTCACCAATTACCATCACGGGCAAAACAGACTCAGCTTGGGGAAAATTAACTCAATTTATTACAAATCAACCAGAGTAGAGTAATGAGAAATAAAACCAAATCTCAGAACACCTTCCCTCCAACCCCTCCCTTCTTCCCGGGCACAACTTCCCTCCCAGATTCTCTACCAAGCCCCCCCCAGCGGCACAGGGGGATGGGGTTTACGGTCAGTTCATCACACGTTGTTTTCTGCCACTTCATCCTCCTCAGGGGCAGGACTCATCACACTCTTCCTCTGCTCCACCGTGGGGTCCCACCCATGGGAGACAGTCCTCCATGAACTTCTCCAACGTGGGTCCTTCCCACGGGCTGCAGTTCTTCACGAACTGCTCCAGCATGGGTCCCTTCCATGGCATGCAGTCCTTCAGGAGCACACTGCTCCAGCGTGAGTCCCCCACGGGGTCACAAGTCCTGCCAGAAAACCTGCTCTGTGGGCTCCTCTCTCCACAGATCTGCAGGTCCTGCCAGGAGCCTGCTCCAGCATGGGCTTCCCACAGGGTCACAGCCTCCTTCGGGCACCCACCTGCTCTGGCATGGGGTCCTCCCTGGACTGCAGGTGGATATCTGCTCCACCGTGGACCTCCATGGGCTGCAGGGGGACAGCCTGCCTCACCTTGGTCTTCACCATGGGGTGCAGGGGAATCTCTGCTCCAGCGCCTGGAGCACCTCCTCCCCCTCTTTCTTCACTGACCTGGGTGTCCGCAAGGTTGTTTCTCTTACATGTTCTCACTCCTGTCTCCGGCTGCCGTTTCCATCTGTCCCAACTTTTTTTTCCTTCTTAAAAATGTTATCCCAGAGGTGCTACCACTATCGCTGATTGCCTTGGCCTTGGCCGGCGGCGGGTCCGTCTTGGAGCTGGCTAGTATCGACTCTCTCGAACACAGGGGAAGCTTCCAGCAGCTTCTTACAGAAGTCACCCCTGTAACCCCCACCCTGCTACCAAAACCTTGCCACACAAAATCAATACAGCTTTCAATTAGATGAAAAATCCGATGAGAGCTCTCGAGGGGAAAGGAGCATATAGCCTTTTGAAATATTTTTATGCTGACAGTTCTGATCCTGTTTATACTGTGGAGCAGCTTGCTTTGAGAAGCACCTCAGCAGAATGGCTTCGTGTTTGGCATCAGGATATCAGGGATATTACATGTATTCTCTGGATTAATTGACTCTGGTGCTTAATTCCCAGTACTTTTTCAAAACCCTGAGTTTCAGGCAGGTCATCTAAGGACATTGATGCATGAGGACATTGAGTGTACATAACCCAAACACTCTCACAAAGGGCTTTTGTTAGCTCCAGAGACTCAGTCCTGGTGTGAGACAAAAGGAATGCATCTCATCTGTATGAAACCATTTACTGTGCTATGGTCTCTATCTGTTTTAATACCATTTTTTTCTTTGCCCAGATCTCAGAAGCAGGAAAAAATCAGGACATATCTCTTAATAGACATGCTTTTAAATTCACAGACATTGCTTTTGATTGCCTTTCAACTTGCAGGTCTTCTAGATCCTGACTGTGAACCTGAGATATATTTTCTGTCATTCCCTGAAGTGGTGTCCCCAACTTCCAAGGTCTTCCCTTAAAGTAAAAGAAATGCTTGGGAGTTACAAAGGCAGCATCCATGCCAAAGTCATAACTGGGTTTGATTCAAAGCAGTTCATATCAGCCGCAGATTATGCTGCAAAATCTGCTTTCACTAGTCAAATTTGAAAGAAATTTGACACCTCTAGGAGGTGTCTCCAACATAATTTTCTGCTGGTCTTAATGTGGCCTATCTGTTCTACAGAAAACAATAGTAGAATTCAGTTACCTTGGATTGGGCTGCCAAACAGGCTTACCACCCTCCAGTTCCTGTGACAAAATTTTTTGCAAAAGTCAGTAAATCCATGAAAACTGCCCTGTTCACTGGCCTGTGAATTCTGTTCCAGGAAAGAAACTAGACAGGAATCCTTGGCTCCAATTGCACCTTTTGTAGGACATTCTGAGTTGTTTTATCAGGGGTGATGTGTGGTAATGCTCTCCAAGAAATGCCAGAAGGTTCTCTTGGAAGCTTTTGTAATGTGCTGTGAGGTCTCCCAGTGAAGGTTATTATCCAAATGAAAATCATACAGTAGCAGCACTGATAATGGCCTAATCTGCATATCCCATTTCTTATATGGAGTTTTATCCAAGCCAGAAAGCAATTCCAGCTTTAAAAATGAAAGCAAGGAATAAGGAAAGTCACAGTTTAGAATATATTGCAGAAATCAATAGCAGCAAAGCCTGCCGCTATTAAAATTTATTTATTTTATATCTCTTAAGCCTGATAATAAAATATAATTTTAGCAAATGGGCCTAGTCACCTATGTCTTTAGCCTTTATTACTAAATTTAAGGCTTATTTAAAATGCATTAAACTTCTAGATGCAGCTGCTTTTACTGCAAACAGTAGTCAGCTATGAAGGGCCATCACTCTACACACATAGAGCTTCCATGGACTTAAACAGAAGTTCCACATGAGGGTAGAATTGAGCAAAATGCCCCTGATTTGTATCCTCAAAGCCTGTTGAAATTAATGGGAGTTGAAATTGCTTAACACTTGCCAGGAAGTGCTCTGCAATTCACAGGATTAGGCTTGAAAGACCTTATGGAACCCTATCCTGAAGCAGTTCACAGATAAAAACTCCCTTTGTATTAGTGCAAGCAAGCTAGGCTGCCTGTAACTCTACAGCACTTGCCCTGCTGAAGGGTAATGTAGATTTTTGTTTGAGACACACCCCTGGCAAAGACTAATGGCTGTCACTGTTGGAGCAGTTCAGTTTCCCATTGATTGTAGTGAGTGGCAGAGAGCACCAAAACATTAGAGAGCTATTAAACCCTAAAGATGCCAAATTTTGCTCTAAAAAAAGAAAGAAAACCCAAATTGCCTTTTCTTGCCCGTTATTTTACCTGATTTAGCTCTCTTGGCTTAACCAATATGAATAAAAATACATGCATTTACGATTTTTGGTTTTAGTTTAGACATGGCTATAAAGTGAATGCCAAATGACATTATTTCATCCCTTCCTTTTGGTTAGTTGCTCCAATAAAATCTAATAAATCCTCAAGGTAGTTACACTTAGGTGTAGGAGAGTATGTCATGGTCTTTTGGGCAAGGAAGTGGTATTTCTTAGTTTCTAATTCCCCTTTCATGCTCACCAGGGTTTTTTCTTCATCCATCCAGTCATTATTTGATCTTACTTGAGAGCTGACTGAAAATGACCACCTACAACTGAACTACTAATACAGAGTTTTTCCAGGATTTACTATATTAAAGATCCAGTTTTTGTAGCTGAAGCAAAATAACTGTTGTACTACAGGTGAAGGCTGCTTAGGACCATTAGTACATTTTATGTTGAGCTTGCTACATTTCCAGACACATGACCTCTCCTACATTTCTGGATGAGGTAACTGTTTTCCTTCTGTTTTTGTTAAGGGTGGCTGTAAGGTGCTGCTGCATTAATGAAGGGCTTGACTGGTCTCATAGAGCTAGAGCCAGTAGAGTACTTCTTGCTGGTGGACTTCAGACCATTAATGAAGCAAATCTGGGGCAAAATTCAGACTGAGTACTTTTCTTTGTAGATTTCAGTAAAAGTAATTAAGTAGCTGTGTTGTATGCTAACATAAGGATTATTTTACACTGAGGTAATAGTGCTAAATGTTTGGCCGAGGGTTCATGGATTGTATATCCAGACTGAATGACAAGACAGGGAAACTTGCCTTCAAATGCAGACACTTTGCATGCAGGGTAAAATGGGTTTGGATTTGTAAACATTGTATTTGACACTTTGGCTCACCCACACATGTTGGCCAGATGGAAGTGGTTGGAGGCAGCAGCTTGTTTACCTTGAGTTGTCCAGCCCTCTCCAGTTGTAGAGTGGCTGGTGGCTGGTTCATACACTGACCGATCGGGTCCTGCCACAACATCCTATCTCCATTTATTAGATGCTGAGATGTTCTCTACAATACAGTTCTGCACCACTTACTGTGTGCAGATCCCCACCTTTCTTGTTGCAGTTAGGGTCTCCCACACCTGCAGCTCCTTTAGTTAACAACAGGAGAAAGAAGCTTCTATTTTGCATAGACTGATTTAAATATGACAAAAAATAGATAAAGTCCAAACCCTTTTGGAATGAATACATGTAAATTGAAAATAATGTTCACATATCCAGTGTTGTATAGTTTGTGTTTGCTAGAAGAACAGCAGGGTATCTGTGACTTTATGGTAAGAAAAAAATTTGTAAACCCCCTAGAATCAGACCCCGACAGCCTGAGCACTGTTACCTGAATGGAGCTGAGAGTATTTTGCAGTTCAGAGGGAACAGCTAAATCGGTTGAAAGAAGGCTTTACGTACAACCAGAGAGCAGCCAGAGCAGAGTCCCGCAGCACCTGGACAAGAGCTGCAGAGGCTGGTGAGGTGGCCGGGCTCAGCTACCACCCAGCAGCCCCAGGGCAGCCGTCTCTGGTGATGAGGAGTGCCTGGGACCCAGCCAGAAAGTCCAGCCTGCGGGTCAGGTTCTGGACCAGCGAGGCACGAGGCCAGGCATACGCTTGGCTGCCCTGTATCTCAGGAAGACCCTGGCTGAGGGCTGTGCTTAAGTGCAGCTCCTGAGCAAAGTGGTGAGAGCCTCCCCAGAGGCCCTTTCTCACTCAGCTTGTTCCCAGCAGTTGGAGCCCGCAGCGGGGCTTGAGTGCAGACCGTCTAACCCCTGGGGAGGGGGGAAGGAGGAAGGACCCAGCTCACTCTACGTGGAGCTGTAAAGCTCTTATTGGCTTTGGAAGCCACGGTGCCATCTCTGAAGAGTTTGGTCCCAAAGGATGTACTTGTCATCTTGCAGGCCATATTTTAGATGTCCTAATACTGAAGCAATCTTGCACAGGTCATTCTGCTATTAATTTCAATAAATGTCTTTAAACAGTTGCTCAAACTTGCTGATTAACAATTACACAAAGCTGTCACACCAATCTTCAGCTGCTGCAAATAAAGGTACTCCAGAAGCCTGTGGAAAATCTGTATCTTTCTCTATAACCTTAGAAATGCATTTGTGTATCATGTCAGGAGAACTATTATGTACGATCTGACAGAAAAGAGCTGGGACTCTACCCATGTTTTATATTCTGTTTTGTCATGGTTTAATCACAGCCAGCAGCTAAGCACCATGCAGCTGCTCACTCAGTTCCCCCCCACCCGGTGGGGTGGGGGAGAAAATCAGGAAGAAGAAATAAAACTCATGGGTTGAGGCAAGAACGGTTTAATAGAACAGAAAAGAAGAAATTAATAATGATAATGATAACACTAATAAAATGACAGCATTAATAATAAAAGAATTGGAATATACAAATGATGCACAGTGCAATTGCTCACCACCCGCCAATTGATGTCCAGTTAGTCCCCAAGCGGCAATCCCCCTGCCCCCACTCCCCCCAGTTCCTATACTATATGTGACGTCACATGGTATGTAATACACTGTTGGCCAGTTTGGGTCAGGTGCCCTGGCTGTGTCCTGTGCCAGCTTCTTGTGTCCCTCCAGCTTTCTCGCTGGCTAGGCATGAGAAGCTGAAAAATCCTTGACTATAGTCTAAACACTACTTAGCAACAACTGAAAACATCAGTGTTATCAACATTCTTCACATACTGAACTCAAAACATAGCACTGTACCAGCTAATAGGGAGACAATTAACTCTATCCCAGCTGAAACCAGGACATGTTTATATCAGGTCCCTCCAATATGTGGGATCAAAAGCACAGTTATGGTTCATAACTAAGATGGGGAAGTAATATTTAATGCTAAATTTCAGAGCACTGTTCAGATACTAATTCCAATATTTTTATCCCACTTCACAGGTAGGAAACTTGAAGAGAGGAGGGAAGAAGATTCACCCATAGCTTCACAATGAAACTACAGCAAGATAAAGCGAAAGTCAGAGATTTGGGTAAGTTCCACATATGTTTGATCCTGCCTGTGTGCAGAGGGTTATACTAGATGACCTCCTGAGGGTCTTTCTATCCCTTCATTTCTATGATTCTATGATTAGCAGCATTTTCCTTTTGGGATATTTGGGTGCAGGGAGGGTGCAGAAATATGTGTATTTTTCACCAGGACATAATGTGTATACTCAATTTTCTCTGACATTCACATTCAAAACCAAAAAATTGACTTTGCTCCAATGAGTAATTTTGCACTTATTGTGTGGCTAAGATGGAGTAAGCAAACTTGCAAGTATACTGAGTTCCTAGTACATTTTCAGAAAAGGAGAGCACTGACTGGGTGATTCCCAATGACAACAAGAATTTTTAAGGTTGAATGGATATTCTTTGGTATTTTTCCAAAATATAGAAATAATTTCCAACTCTGTTTACTATTATCTAGACTGTATTCCATTAGCATGGTTTAAATTGATAGGTATAAAACCCCTGTGCATATATATTAATGTGTCAGAAACTGGTATCTGTTGCATTACACTGCCAGGCTCTAAGGTTTGTGATCTGCAGCATGACGCCTAGTTGAACACCAGTCACTAGTGGGGTACACCAGGGGCTGACACTGGGGTTAGTACTGCCTAATGTCTTCAAGAGTGACTCAGATAACCTGAGTTACAGTCTCAAAGAAGATTTCTTGAAACAGATTTTTAGAAACAATATTTAATATCTTTCTAGAAACCAAGAATTCTACTTTGAAGTAAGAATAGATGTTTCATATGCGTACTTACTCAAACATACATTTAGAATCTCATTGGTGTTTTTATGAAATGGTATGATCAATGTAACAAAATAACATGTCTTCCAGATACTCATTTGTTCTCTGTGGTGATAAATAATTATGAAAAGTCTTTATTTGAAGATCAGAATCCAAGTGGGAAATTCAAACTCAGTAAGTGACTTTAAAAAACATATTACAGCTTTAAACTGTCAAGTGTTTTGAATATACTTCTGCAAATCCTTGAGGCCACCTCGCTGTCTACTTTTATATTCCGATCAGTTTATGAAGTCCTCTAAAGCTGTTATTTTGAAATTATATTTCATATTATGGCAACACCTTAATCAGTAATGATCTTCTAGATTCTGCATTCAAGATAAAAGATTGCCAGCTGCAGCAAAGCAAGCCATGAGACTGGGATACAAGTGACTTCAAAACAACAAACTGCATTCTACCTTCACTTACACAGTGCAGCACAGCAAAACCTGAGGGCGATTCAAGGAATGCAATTAAGGATGTGACTTAGATTGTTTTATGCCTCAGCTTTGCTTTTGAAACATAAAAGTGCCTATTTTAAAAAAAAAAGGGTTTCTACTTTAGCACATTTCATGCTGCATGAGATTAAAATTACTGTCTTCATGATCCACTTGCATAAATGCCTGGTAGTCACCTGGTAACCTTCAATTCTTGGATAGCTCATCTCAGAGCAATATGTCTGTACAATTCTGCCAATTGCAGCTGTACAGGTATGTCAGAGAGGAGGACTGTATTATGTCTCCCAGTGTAGGCATTCAATTATCGGAATCCTGCTCTGTGATTCTTTTCCAAGAGCAGCAGAAACTAGTCAGTCTCTGTGGCCAAGGGTGAAGCAGTTTTTGAGCATTAGGGAAAAAAAGCTTATTTTACAGAATATGTAAAGAATGGCCTTTGTTCCTGTGTGCTTGAAAAGCTCTGTTATCTGCATTAGTTTTATGGGTAGCTTCCAATGTGGGGTAGAGGACGATACTAGGAATTCCTATGATAAGAACGAGCCCGTGGGTCAGGTTTTTTTTTTTAGCAAAGACAGAAAAGTGACATAGATCTTCAGATGCAGACTTCTTGGGTGCTGTGCTACCACTTTTATTCTTCCATGCAGTCAGAGTTAGGAACCATAGAGAAGACGAGAATGTGGGTGACAGGGAAGCATGGATCAGTGGCAGCGATTAAGGTCTCCTTAGTCCTTCCAGTTAATTAATCCTTGCTGACAGACCAACTTTCTATTTAGGACTTTGGGTTTTTTTTGGCACAAACACAAGCCTATTAGACTCTACATTTATTTAAATAGACATAAGTTAATGTCATAAATCTGCGAGAAGACTGCTCAGGAGTAATTTAAAATAGATGAGCATTCCAGTCATTGCCGTTGAGGTTAATAAGACTACTCATTTGTTTAGATTTACTCACTGTGTGTTTGCAAGACAAGTCTTTAATTTTAATGTCATTGAAGTCCATTGGATTTTACCTGAACCATCAATGCAAAAATTAAAACTAATAGCTGGTGTGAGCCTTTTTTGCCAAGTTCTGCAAGTACTTATACTTCTTTTCACATAGGCAATGCTAGCGATTCAAAAGGGACCAGCAGTATGAGGGAAGACTAATGACATGAGTGAATTCACTGTTGAAAAAATATTCAGTGAAACATACTATTTTTTCTTACTGCTTAAGGTGCTTTTGCATTTCTGTCTTTTGCCTGGTAATTTATTTTTAATTTTTGCTGTCTTTCCATCTTATATTTTTTTACTGCCAGTTACATTCTTCAGGGATCTTTTAGAGCTGTATTTCCAATGGCTTATGTTTTCTGGGGTC
The DNA here is from genome assembly GCF_000737465.1 of Haliaeetus leucocephalus. Classification (NCBI taxonomy): domain Eukaryota; kingdom Metazoa; phylum Chordata; class Aves; order Accipitriformes; family Accipitridae; genus Haliaeetus; species Haliaeetus leucocephalus. The sequence continues at coordinate 177,842 of NW_010972616.1, forward strand.
ACTGGGGTTAAATTTCCTTTGGTTCCCTTTGAGACTGCATTCTGGAACACTCAAGATTTTAATCTCATTATTAACGCAATCACTTTTATTGAAATGATTTCCAGTGTTTGCAGTCAGATCAATTACAGCAGTTTAAACACTTCTTCAACCCAAACTTTCCATCTTTTGTTGGCCCTACAAGGTGTTTGTGAGACTTACTGCCACTGAAGAGATGCTTTTAGAACAAGCAGATTTTGACCCCTGTGCCTTAAGACCTGGACTGTGAAAGCAAATTTTTTATGATCCAAGTACTCCTCCAAAAGACTTGCAGGCTTCGTGGCATCCATTTTCATAGGAGGTGGTGCCCCTTCTTATCTTAGTCTCAAGGATTTCCTTGAGATGGGGATGCAAGGGCAGAACAGTGATGAATGGTGCACTGGGAAACTATTGCTCTTTCTCTAAATTTGGGTATATGTGTATATATATAGTATATATGTCTTACACACACATATATTTGTATGTATTTGCAATTTGAAGCAGATAAAATTGATAGTTTTGATCAATTTAAAATATGTTGTATGGGAAACAGATAAATGGTGAATGGGTAAAAAAGAGGCAGCAGAGCATTGAAAGGTGGAAATTGCAGAAGATCGGGACACCATGTTTTTTGCATTTATATCTTTTGGAGAGCTGGGGAGTTTTATTTGAAATTGTAAATATATGGAAAAGTATCTGGAATTAATGTCATACAGTGATGGAAAGTATTCTGATAGGAAATTCATTGTGCACTGAGGGATGCCTACCATTAGGAGAAGTGTAAACGGAGTGCAGCTGCTCTACTACTAAAATCTATAGAATTCAGTGGACCACACAGAGTTTATATGGAAGGACTTAGGAAATCTGCATGGCAAGTCAGAATATGCAGACTGCAGCTCCACTTGTCCTCCTCCAGCAGCTGGCAAATCATTTCTACCCATCTTAATTACGCTTTCCTCCCCTCTGTGCCTTCATAAAAATTACCCCCATCTTCCTTGCAGTGCTGTGATTACTAGCTGTTTCCCAAACCTCTGTATGTTCAGCAATCTTGCTTTACAACTTTCTCTTGTATAAAAGTAGCTATTTCTCATTCATATGATTTCTGTTTTGATTTCTGAAATATGCCTATCTACCCCCTAAGGCCAGACTTCAGAAAACACATATGTAATATATTAATCAAACTTTGCAATGTTCTTTCAAATTCCACGTTTGTCAAAGCACTTCTTATTAATTGTTGAGCTAGCTGTGAATTTCAGTCTTTCTGTTCTCGCATACTACCTTTGTTTACACATTATTTTTCTATTTATTCATTTTTTTCCTGTTTTTTTCAGGGCCAAGCTTTGTCCTCACTGGGTTCAACTGCTTGCCCCACTTCATGCCTTATTTTGTTGTCCTTGGTCAAGTAATTTAATCTCTTTTTGTTTCAATACCCCATCCATAAAGTCGGGCTAAAACTACTTTCTGAGTCACAGTAAGGTCGTAATCATGAGTTCATTAAGGATGAGAACTAAGATCCTATGGTTATATGAGTCCTTGTCACTGATAAAGAATTCTGCTTTTCCCCATGAATTTCTCACCAAGGTAATGCTAAGCCATTCCAGCTTCTCACTCACTTTCTAGTGATACTGGGAATAAGGAAGATTTGGCCAGTTTATGGTTCTCACAACAGAAAGTGTGAAGGTAGTGTACTCAGCCTTTCTGATACTCCTGTAACCAAGCTATAGCATAAGACAAGTAATCTATGACCAAGACATACTGGTCATCTTCTGCATGAATGCCTACCTTGGATAATGGTCAACTTACGTAACTAATACAGTGGCCAGCACAAGAACCTGATACAGAGTGAGGACAGTCACATAATTCCTCTACAGTCTTTGGTTGATTTCCAGCAGGGAGATCTCCCATCAGGCCAAGAACTAAGAACACTGATTTCAGTGAAGTTACTCCTTAATAGCTCCCTTCTGCATGTGATCAGACTCTGTCCTGGCTGTGGTTGCAGAAATCCAGAACAGATTCTCTGCACTTGGTCATTACATGGGCCTAAACTGAGTACAGAATTTGATTGTGTTTCTTTGTCTGACATGAGTATTTCCTCTAGGAGCTACACCATTGTGAGGAAATAAAACCCAAAATACTTCCTTGTAGGTCTCTCAAGAAGAGTTTGCTCTCTGAACAGATTTCCTTATGCGTCCCTAGAGGCCTTTAAACTTTTTTTTTTTTAACCTTCTATACTATAATATTGTGCATAACCAAGACTCCCTTTTTGCATTTATCTTTTGTCATTACTACATCCCTCTGAGGTGGCTGGTGGTGAGGTATAAACTATTTTATATTGTTTTCTAAAACATGCACCCCTTGCTCTCAAAGATTTTTCCATTGACTAGGGGTTTAATGTGTTACCAGCTAAAGCACTTATTTTCTATTTGATTTGTGATTAGAAATGGACAAGCCAATAAAACCTCAAACCAAGCACGTACTTGGCCCAGGCTGCTTGGCATTTGTTCAGCCTATGTAGCTAACTCAAAAAAAAGCCAATCCAGAGAGAGCATTTAGCTATTATTTCCTGGCAGCCAGAGTGGCATTACAAAGCAGCTTATACATATTCCTTGTCGTATGTGTAAGATTAGCTGTAGGCTCATTTTAAGTTTTGGCTCTGGTTCAGACCAGCATCTTAACATTGTAATCGAAGTATCTGGCCTGGATCACGAATGGGCTATGATTTTATATATTGTCTACATAAGGAAATTAAAAGATCTCAAATACAGAGAAATTAAGACTGATGATATATTTAAAAGGCACTGTGGTTTCCTTTATAGCAAGTAATATTGGCTGTTTCAGCTAGCTGCTTTTTTGAAACTTTTAAAAGTAAGGCCCATGTAAAGCCAGTCCATATATTTGGGACACAAGATTTGAACTTCAAATGGAAATTTAAAACAGCTGTATTTGAAACACTGAAGACAATTCAGTGTGTCCAAGTGAGCTGGGAAACAGACTCCTTTTTTGTGACATAAGATACCTGCCTTATGTAAGAAAATAATACGGAAAGGCAGCAATTCCTTTCAGCTGTGTGTGGAATCACCAGCATTATAGCTATGAAATACGGCTCTTGTTATGTCAGGTGCAACGCTGCACTAACACAGCTACAGTGCTTCAAGAGTTAGCTGTATATTGAGCAGAAATGTTGACTCATGTTCCATCCAAGTCAGGGACCTGGGATCTGTGCATCACACCTTACAGCATGATGTAGGTATGTCTGAAGGTGTCTGAACATAGGGACTGGTGACTACTGGGAAGCCCTACAGCTACATCAGTTATTTCAGCAGACATAAAATGTGCAAGCGTTTTTAGCACTGCAGTAGCTGATTGCATGGACCTTTAGGTAGCTAAATACCTTTAAGAACATGACCCAGATGTCTCTCATTTTCCAGCAGCTGTATAATTATTCCACAGTAAACCCTGTTTTAGCAGTACTGGATAGTACTACTGGAAGATTGCTTTCACCTTTATAACTCTGTAGTTCTTTGAGCCAGGGTCTTTGCACTTTCATACGCACGTGATTGCATCCATCTGCCATAATGAGATCAAAGGATGTTTATTTTAACTGTTAATCCAAAATGAAGAAAATAGTTGCACCAGTTTGGCACTTAACCAGCTCAAGGTCATTCTTTGATTCTGCTCCTGTCAGCCGAAGATTATATTTGGAGTTTGTGAAATTGATAGCTTTTAAAATGGCTGTAATTGCATCACAACCCCTTCAGCTTGAATACAAATGCTATTTTAAATTTTTTTTGTTGTTTAAAAATCAAAATTGCTTCACAACTGACACATATTAAACAACTCCCTTTTCTTTTCCAAATTTGAGCCTGAATCTGCAGATGTTTCTAAGTAATCATTACTCAACTGAGTGGTCTCAGCTAAGTATTTTAAAAGACTATTAGAATGAATAAAGTTAGGTAATAGAGCATTTCCACTCTTACACTGATGTGTGATATCAGAAAACAGCTTGTATTGATTCAGTCCTGTTAGAAGTCAAGAGGAAAATATTTTTGTCCAAATACATAAGAAATAAAAATCAGCATAGAAGGACTCCAGAGGACCATCCATCTCCATTCCTTCCTGTAGAATCCCATGTTAGGGAGATAAATATGGAATGTGAGTCTGTGCCAGAAAACTCACGCATTTAAGGGATTCTGGAAAACAGAATTGTCTCACTGGTATCTGTTAAGAATAAATGAATTTTCCGGTTACTAACAACCTTATTTCATCTTATTCTCAACTGTGACACAAGGTAGAACTATCAAAGAAAAAATATCTCCCTTCAGTGGAAGACTTTTTTTTTTTCTCTCTTCTTTCCTGTTTCTTCTATGGATGAAAATTAAAAATCCAGCAAACCTCATCATACAGTGTAGCAGAGACTCTTTACTTCTTGGACACCTTGTCTCTTGCTAAACAGGTTCAGATATCATCAGGTGTATTAGAGCTACTATTAAAAGTGTAATAGCTGCTCTGTTTGCCCACGCTGTTACCAAAACTTCTCTTTTGATATGGCCTGAGTATAAAAGCTGTTCTGCTCATCTACACTCTAATTCTGGTAAAACAAAAATGCCAAAGACACCATAAAGTAATAGGACAATCATTAAAGTGATGATAGTTTTGTGGCTTTCAGGAAAAATTCTCAAAGAATCAGAAGGGACTTTAGTTTTTCGACTTCAGCATAAAAGCTAGCAGGAGCACAGAGACACAGACTTTGTGGAGACAAAAGTGTTCTTCTCTCACTCATCTGATTAGTTCCCTTTTGCAGTGTGTATGTTTGATGCTTTCCTTTCTCAGAAATCAGCATATCAGGAGGAAAGAAAAAAATCAAATCCTATCTTTACAGCCTTCTGAGAAAAGCAGGGCAAATAAATAAATCTATGTACAGGTGTATCTTTTATAAAAATATGTCATCATGGCTCTTAACTTGTAAGATAGCAATCATCTTTGCAGACTTTTGAGGTGGAAGTACCTGCTTCCATCACTACCATGGATCCTAGGAAATGAATGTACCGGCAAGGTCAGGCCCAGGGTGACTTTTCTTCTCTCTAGCTACAGCTATGGATCATTTGTGTTGTTATACAAAGGGCAAAATAAATTTAAACAGGCAGAAAGGCTATAATTACATTAAGTAATAATGATGTCCAGAACAAACTTGGGAAGACTAATTCAAATCTTTGTGTAAGACGAAAAGCTGGAAGGAGGTGGACAAGAGGCAGAAATATTCCAACTTAGAGTGATGCTTTTATTTTTGCATTTCTGCCTTGTTCCTACTGAGTCGAACAAAACTATGAAGTGACTCATACATAGAAATTGTCCATACTATTTTTTTCCATTCAAACTGAGTTGGAAAAAAGTGTTCTATCCTTTATGGTACCCCCATAACAGAACATAATTTATTACACAGAAAGATGCTGTCCCCAACTTCTGCCCCAGAATAGGTAGCAAATATATTCTTTACAATGTCAAACTATTACAAATAGGCAGTCAAGATCTTTGAAGAGTTGTCCAGAAATGTAGAGAGATGTTATAAAAGGATTTACTTTCTAGCTAGCAAGAAGTGTTGAAGATAGGATTTCATGTATAGCAGCATTTTGAACAGCAGTGATTCCTAAATAAAATAATGCTTGTACCTGAATATTTCAGGGCAACATTCTTTAGTCCTCAAGTCTTAAAGTTGTGGGTACACCGAGTAAAAAAAGACTCTTAGGGCTGATACTGCAGTCACTGAACATGGAAATAATTCTGTAGACCTGTTTCAGTAATGAATCTGTATCACATTTTTTCTGCTTTCTTCGTAGTTGCTGTCAATAAGATGGTATGTTCAACACATTGAAAACATCTACAAAACTATGTATGTATGAGGTCAAGTACCCACCGAGATTCGTAATTTTATCTGCATTTAAAAGTCATATAATCTTTATGGGCTAAATTAAGGTTTGCTGGTTACTAATTTAAGTACATTTGTCTAATTGTTTAAAGGCAATAATAAGAAAGCAGAAATATGCATTGTAATTGTCATGAAACGTGTATCTGCCACACTAAGAATGGAGTGGTAGCACTGTTTTGATAGCAGAGAAGCACATCCCCCATTTCTTCACTGTGAATTTTATGCTTAGATTGGCAGTGTAACATGAAGTTGGAATGTAGGTGATAGGGCAGAAGAAAAGAAAAATAGTCATGCCCAGTTACTGCTGTAAAATCGTCAGTGCTTCAAATTTGTTGTTGGAGTAAGAATTAAACAGTATTTCCAAGAGCTGCATTACTCAATAATGAAATTAAGTATGTGCCAATAATGAAAGGCAAAGTAGTTTTAGTGTCTACATTACTGTTATTACTGGGAACATGTTACACACTCAACTCTGCCCTAACGTGGAAGAGTACATTGTGCTTAAGGGCCGGAGTGTCTCCTGAATGGCAAAACCCCTCATTGAGTCAAAGATGCTTAAGAGTCTGATTTCCAATGAAAGCAAAGGGATCTAGACAGCTAAACACTGTTGACAATCTATTCTCAGTCTTTACAAGTTGCTTAAGTGACTGAACACTTGAGAAGAGCTGCTCAGCCACAGCAAAAATGGAACCTCTATAAGAAATGCCAGGGATCCTCAGCCTGCAGATGCTCTGTTCAGGTGGGCCCTGATGCCAGGAAGCCCACTGCTATAAGTGCGGTAGTGGTCCAGCCTTGCTGTCCTTGCTCCTGTGCATAATCCTTACTCTAGTAAATAGCGTCGGTACCGTTTTTTTTTTTAATTTACCTTGCATGTGTGAAGTTTTAAAGTTACCAGAATCAGCTTTGATAGGTTTATGGACTCAGCAGGTGTTCTTACGTGTGCTGGCTAGCCCAACACAAGGTTAGTAGAAGATACGTGAACTGCTAGATCCGTGCACTGCAATTTTAAAACACGGCTATCCATATACTTCAGGGGCTAATGTTAGTAAATTTCAAGTCGCATTGTAACTTGTGGAATTTTTACAAATCGCAGTCATCCTTTTGAGTCGTTAGTACTGATTTTACTAATGAAGGCTTACAGCATCTGTAAGAAAAAGAAGATGCCGCTCAGTAGTCGTGAAGGAGCTGTTGAATTATGCTAGAATGTCGATGAGGTGGGCTTCTCATTCCGAAGCGAAAAGAGAGGAGACGCGAATCGTGGGCGGCAGGAGGCTCCCGGGGAGGTCAAGCGAGGACATGGGCGCCAGGACTCCGCGCGCCACCTGGTGGCCAGGCCCTGGGGCGCCCGGGGCGGGGGGGGGTCCGCCGGCGCCGGCGCCTCTTTCGGAAAGGGTTTGCTCTGCCGGTTGTCGGATCACGGACGCACGACTGCCATCAGGAAAATTTATCAAAAACGTGACTGTCGAACAGACAGAAGTAGCGTTCAGGGTGGCAAAAGTTTCCATAGGCATTTTTGGACAACTGTGTGGCTGTCGGAAGATACTCTTCTCACGAGCGCCGGGACCGTGATCGAGGCGCGCGCAGTAAATCACTTCCAGCTCCTCGCTGGCGTATTCCTGTGGCGTGAATCAGCAGGTTGTCTCATACAGTGCGGAAGGGACACGCCAATTTTTGGGGTGGCGACCGTTGTTTTAAAAGAGTACCAGCCCGTTAATGGGGGAAATAGCAGTTAGCGCTACACATACGTCTTAAATAATCCCGAGTGTCATTTCCTGCCTGCTGCCCACCGTCACCTGTCAAACCTGTGCAACTTGGGCATTCCCTTCGCGTCTCCCTCCCTTTGTTTTTGCAAGAGGACGTAGGGGGGGGGGGGGCTTTTCAGAAACGTTTGCTTGTGACGGGACACGAGACAGAGGCTGAGGTTTGGGGGGGATGGTCCTTCTTCCAGCGCGCCTTTGGCACAGGGAGTCCTTTCACCCAACCCTGGCCGGCGACCTCCCACGGCCGCCGCCGTGCGGAGGGGAGGGGAGGGCGGCAGCCTGCCCCGCCGCACGCCGCTGGCTCGCCCTCTCCTCGCTCGGCGTCGGCCGAGAAGACCGCTACCCCGCTTCTCTTTTGTTCGCAGCTCTTCTTGCTGCGTTCCCCTTCCCGCTTCGGTGCGGCGGCGCCCAGCTCCGCCCAGCCCGGAGAACCCTGCCCTCCCCGTCCCCTCGCAACCTGTTACTTTAAGGGTCGGCGGGGCGGGGCGGGGCGGGGCCGGG
>NW_010972616.1:186050-186286 GCF_000737465.1 Haliaeetus leucocephalus
TATGTCTGTCTCGGTGTCACTCCGGCGGGCGGTGCGCATGCGCGGCGGGTACTCGGCCAGTCGGCGGGTGCTCGGTGCGCTGTGAGGGAGGAGAGGAGAGGAGAGGTGAGGCGAAGAGAAGCGAAGAGAAGAGAAGAGAGGCGGAGGCAGACGCAGAGGCAGACAGCGGGAGTGGCGAGGCAGAGGATGTCCGCCGGCCGCCCGCCCGCCGCGCTTCTGCACGCCCGCTGCCCCGC
>NW_010972616.1:186539-253797 GCF_000737465.1 Haliaeetus leucocephalus
CCCCCCCCCCCCGGGCGCCGTCCAGGTGAAGCTGGAGCTGGGGCACCGAGCCCAGGTCAGGAAGAAACCCACGGTGGAGGGCTTCACCCACGACTGGATGGTGTTTGTCAGAGGGCCCGAGCACAGCAACATTCAGCACTTTGTGGAGAAAGTCGTCTTCCACCTGCACGAGAGCTTCCCCAGGCCGAAAAGAGGTAGGTGGAGCCCGCCGCGGACCGTCCCGACGGGACCGGCCTCCTGCCCCCGCCGGCGGCGGCCTCCCCGGTGCCGGGCGGCCGGGAGCGGGGTCTGCCCTCCCGGACGAGCGCTTCCCCGCCGCCTCCGAGCGGGCGCAGCTGACGGGTCCGTGCCGCTCTCGGTAGAGAACAAAAGCCGCCGTCGGTGCGGTGGTGGGCTGCCGGTGGCCCTTCTCCCGCCCCGCTTGGGGCTGCCCGGGGTCGGGGGGGGGGGCTCGGCTCCTTTCTGCCCCTGCCGCTTTCCCGCACTTGCTGCCGCCGGGGATCTCCGCTCGGCCGCCCGCGGTCGCGGCTCCCGGGCTGGTAGTGGGTGCGGGTCCCGGCGGCGGTGGCACGGGGCTGGCCTCTGTCTCGGGGTAGGTCTGCACTGGAGGTTTTTGCTCACGTGTTGCTTTCTTCTGGCTGGCATTGCTTTCTCCCCGTGTACTAAATGTCTGACTGGGACAGGGATGCCTGGAAACTTGTTCCTGCTCTGATCTTGGTATTTGGCGTTTGGAGGCCCCCAACGCTTTGCTTTCTGGTTAGTTCTCTAGTTCACCGTCAGGGCTTCAACCTTGCCTTAGTAGGTGAAAACTTCTCGAAAGGTGCGTATGTGTGGTGCATAGGTACCTGCCTAAGTTGGGCAGGGAGAGGTGTAAGAAGCCTTTTGTTTTCACATCCCATTCCTCAACCCTTACTGTCCTGATTATTGTAGTTGGATTAGTAGAGATTACAGTACAAATAAAAGTAAGCAGGTTTATTTGTCTATGCAGGCACAATGGTTAGTAGTTAGCTTTCATTTGATCTGTAATCTTTATTGGCATCTAGAACTCCTGCAGCTTCCTAGAACAACATCATCATAAATCCTGTCTGCTTAGATCTAGGTGGGGAAAAATTGAGCGTTCAGGGAGCAAAAGGCAGGAAATTTTTCAGTGTTGAGATAAAAAAACTTTTTTTGAGGTAAGGTAAAAACATGTAGTTTGATTTAGTGTTTCTCTATTTGAAGATGCTAAACTGTGACTTTTTTACTTCAATTATTGTGTTTCTTCCCTTAAGCAATGGAGTATAAGAATTGCAGTATTTCAGCTGCTGAGATTATCTTCTGAAGTATAAGCTATTAATTCCCTTTATTATATAGAGTGGATAAATTTTTAAATTACTGTAAACCAGCGCAGTACTGCACAAACAGTTTTCAGTGTATCGTGTACTACTGCAGTATTTCTGATGAATTAAACTGCCCGGATTGCACTATAGAGTCTTCCTCCTGTTTTCTTCTATTTCTTGTACAGGAAAAACGTGACTTTAAGTCAGTCTAAATAGTTTGGCAGAGAGACTCCTGAGAACACATCTGAGTAGTCTAAATAGGTGAGTTAGCATTATCTGTATTCAGTGAATTGGATGATGTATTGAAATCAGCGGTAGGAAGTACATTTAGTAGTTCAAAGCTTTGTCTGCATACAGAGTGTTTGTGATGCTCTCTGCTTTTATTACCCATGCTTTATTTATTTATTTACTTGTCTGGCCTGAGGGAACATGACTCTGTAGCCCAGACTTGGGGGTTGATTGCTAGGTGTGGTGTGGAGCTTGCTAATAAGAATGTATTTTAGGACTTTGCGAGTGAAAGATGCATGGTTTGCTGCTGGGAGTGCTTTGTGTCTCCAGCTGCTGAGTTTAGTTATGCAGTCATTTAAGCCATTGTTTTAAAGTGTTTATTTTGGGGTTTTATTTGTATGCATCATTTTCATGATGTGGCAACTGCTGGGAAAGATGCCAGCTTCTATAGCCTGGGAAGGGACTTGTCATACTGTGATTGCACATGACTTGGATTGTAGGAGAACACCACAGCCGCTCTTATCCAGCAGAGTGTAAGCTCAGATGGCGAGCACTCCATTCACTTCTGGGCTTTGCTTTACCTCCTAAAACTACATCAATGAGCAAAAAATAGATGCTGAAGAAATTTCAGGCCCCTGAAATCACAGTGGGAAAGATGAGCTTTGTGCTGTGGAGAGTGATCTGTGTATGAATTGCCTAGCACATTTTCTGCTGTTCAGAAGCACTTAAGTGTGGTGGTGATGTATGCCTTGTAAATGGGAGCATTTTGTTTGTCTTTCTAATTTTCAAATACAGTTAAAATTTTTGGCAAAAGTATTCTAGGTTTTCTTGGCTCTGTAAATCAGTGCTGTTAGTTTGATTTGACTTCAGATGACTTTCAGGGTGGTATCTTAAGTGTTGCATATTTAATGGGAATGATATGCTTGCTTGTGGTGTTAGTCAAAATACCTGTTTTCCATCACTGCTTCTAAAGTTATATCCTTTATTATTTTAGTATATATATATAAGATAACTTACCAGTTGGAGATACTTGGTAGGTTCTCAAACTAATCCTGAGCCATGGGTTTAGCAAGCTGAAGTAGGTTTATAATATTAATCAAAACAAGTACTAGTATGCTGACTAGCCATAATAATGGTTCTCTAGTAAGTGATCTTTTTATCTCTGATTCATGCTGTGAATGGCTGCTGTGACATGTATGCTTGCTAGGAAAATTTTTAATTCATTAAGTCTATCTGTAGAGCTCATGGATCAATTTGAAATTAATAAATGAGTAAGCTATCATAGGTGTTATTAGCTCATAATGTGTTTCTTTTGTTAGATCCCTTTTTATTAGGGGCATAGTTGTCCCAAACACCAAGGGGGGCAAGGGAGGTGAATTATTTTCAGTGCATTTTTTATGTGTGTTCGAGAATAGCTGGATAAACTCAGTTTCTGGCTACAGCTCTGCCTTTGCTTATCTGTTCTGGCTATACTAGGGATTTTGAAAGTACTAGAGGTTGGTGGTGACTTTGCAAAGGTGTGTGTGTCCAAGTGTTTGTTCTACGAATAGTTGCTGCAGAGGGAGCAGGGTCCTGTACCCTGAAGTTTTAAGGTGGAAACACAGCTAGGAACAGTGTTCAGTTGTTGGAGTGCAGAGCAGGTTGGTTTGTGTGTGTAGACAGGATGGCAAGGTGATGGTGACTAACAGGGAACAGTGTGTAGATAAGCTTGAGTGACCTAAAAATAGTTTCCTTTGTCTTTCGCTGTGTGTCACCTTAAACTTGAGCTTGGCACCGGTTTTGTTGGTTTTTGTTTGCCTTATGGTGACTGAGTGCTTCAGCTTATTCTTGCACGGCAGAGCATAGAGGCATTCGCAGTGACTGGTTCCCCATACTTCCTCCCATTTAATGGCCTGCTCCAGCCACCTATGAGTAGTTTCATGGGGGATGGCTACAGGATGGCTTGTCGCATTAAAGAAAAGTAGACTCATGCCCAGACTTGGTTTTGAGTAGAGTTTGCAAGACGAAAGCTCTCTAAAATCATCACGCAACCATCGTGATGCTGATGTAAGTTGGTTAAGAGAAGACATGGAGAATTTCTAAGATTCTAGCTTTATTTCAAAGTGTATGTTGCTTACTTTTTATTATTCATGTGAAGAAAATAGTGCTGCGTGTAGAAGTGCAGTATTTTAAATCATGTCTGTGGAACAATATTTGTCACCAGGTTATTGTTAGTTTTGATCCGCTGTGATACTGCCTCCAAAAGAGGAGCTGTTGCTCTCATCTCATAATGTGTCTCATTATTTCTTTGAATGCTAAGTAATGTAGAAGTATTTTCTTCCTCTTCTTACCTAAGGAGTGCTGGTGCTCTACAACAGCAGACTGACTTACTATTTGTCTTACAGTATTTCAGTTGGATAAGGAAACACATCCCTTGAGTTTCAATGACTCATAAGTACATGTCAACTACATTGGAACTAGTGTGGCCTGAGTAGTTAAGTTTCTATTAATCAGTGGTGTTTTGACAAGCTAAATTTTTTTTATTAAAAAACAGATGGGCTAATATTGCTGTGCTAATAATTTAGTCAATATGAAGACGGTGGTTTGGACACTGGAATGTTGTAACTTAAAAAGTGAGAGGTGTTGCTTTCCTCTGTGGAGCCAAGGAGAACAATGCTTACTGCATCTCATAGTTCAAGAAGTTTTACAATGGTATGGCGAAGTAGTGGAATTGGAGCTGCTTGTTGTTCTGCTGTGGGATGGACCAAACTGTAATGTTTTTCTAGAAAGTCTATATTTCTAGTATTGGTTGTTTTTGTTCAGGTTGTCTGTTAGTGCAGAATGAGACTTTAGTGGACCATAACATTCTGAAGTAGGCTTAGCTACGGTAAAAGGTGCTGATGATTTCTTCCTAGTAAACACGTTCTTTCTCTTCTCATACAAAAGCTTTTCCAGTTTTGTTACCACAATTCAACTAGGCGATTTTTCTGAACAGCCTTCCTTAGAAAAGTTATAAAATTTCTTCTTCTGAATCCATTGTATCGCAGGACTCCAGTAAGGAGGAAGAAACTCTTAATGCAGCCCCTGTTATCACGGGCAATTTTATTGTTTATTTGTTTTTGAAGATAACTTTGTCCCAGAGGCCACAGTATTTTGGGCCATAGCAAGGTAAGAATCTTTTGGCACGGGAAGCATGGTGTGAAGGTCAGGGGTGGTGTGGGGTATGCCCTTCCTGGTGGAAGGGGCTGCCTTGCGAGCCCCCACAAACCCATGAGCTGACTTCAGTTCTGATGTGTCACAGTGCGTGGTGACACATGCTGTATGAGTGGCACCCAGTTCTTTCTCTTCCACCCTTGATGTGCAGCAGTGTAGTTGCAGAGTAGAAACTGCATTAAGAGCACCCTTCAGTTTACTTGTAAGCTGTTCTTGGGAAAACATATTTGTAGATAAAGCCTAATATAGTATGCCAGATTTTATTTACAAAGGGGAAACTTCTTTCTGATTTTTAAAAAAATAAATCTCATGGCTTTTTTGTGCCCTGTACACTACCTCAGAATGAAAAATGCCAATTGTATTCTGCTTCTGTGCATTTGGATTCATTGTACAAAAACTGAACTAAGCTGACTGCATCAGTTGCTCAACTTCTGATGGACAGATTGGTGCAGTTGCAAGATGTAGATAGGCTCCTCCATGGAGATGTTCTGGTCTGCTCTTTAAAGGAGTGTTTAAATTTAGACAAAATTTTTTACAGTGACAGCTTAATCCTCTTGTCAAAGCACATCTCATGCTATATTTTAAAATAGTCTCTAGTGATCTGTATTTTGGCTGTGAAAATGCTTCATGAACCTCCCTAAAAGTATTTATGGATAATACGCTGGCCATGGAAATCAATGAAATGTCTTAGAATGAACTTTGATTAGGAAAAATGATGCAGTTCTCCCCTGGTTACTTTGTGATTTTTAAATTTTTTTTCTTTTAAATTTGCTTTCCAAATATTTTGCTATGTTAGGAGGCACATTAGTGGAAGGGAAGGGAAAGAAGATCCCTAATCTTTACTTTCCTAGCCCCATTTTATTAATGTGTTGACCACAATGCAAATGTTGCTGCTTTTAGTAGCTTGCATGTGGTCTTGTAAAATTTTGATTTTGAAGAACATGGCCAAGCAATATTATTTCACTCACAGTTCTTGATGAATTTTTTCTTTTGCCAATTTTTAATTACTAAGTGTTTTTTTAAAAAAAAAACAACCAACAAACCAAAACCCAGTCTCTCCCTGTTCCTTTTAAAGTCAGTGAGAGACTTAACTCTCTATTAATTTTACTAAATTGAGTGGTGTGAGGATAGGGACTCACAAGCAGATTCTTACCATATGACTTGAATTTTCCCTTTGTACCAACTAGCACAGGCAGATGGTCAAGATCAATAAACAGGCAGTCAGTTTTTTGCTTGATATTTTAGTAGAATATTTAGCTACACATTTAAGATCTTAAGTTAATTGTAGTCTGTTTTGTTGGGGGTTTTTTTCCCCTCTTAAATTTTGGCTAAGCCTAACCCTCTAGATATGATAGGCATGTGGGAATTTTTTTCCATCAGTCTTACAGATACATGTTTGATACTGCACGTTTTAGGGTAGGTGGTGTTATTTTAGTTGCAAAATGGTGGTGTTATTGGGCATGGATTTGCTCATCAGTGGATTTCAGCTGTGGCCACATGAAACTTCTGATGTTTAGTGAAGAATTTCATTTGTTGAACAGGAAATCCTTGAGACTTACGTTGCTACTGCTTTAATAAGAGGCTGAATAGCTAAAGAGTAGCTACTTTAATAAGAGGCTGAGAGTACATATGTGTGTTCAAGTGCACTTTCTAATTTAGCCCAATGCAAATTACAAGGGCATTTCACAGTTTTCTTTTTCAAAGAGAGTGAGAAGAGTTTGAGTATAGGGAAAGTATTAAGTTTCATCTTTACGTGAGTGCCATCAGTAAATAATTGGTGGCTTTGCTGGTCAGATGCTACCTGTATAGGAAAACCTGTTTGTAATAAATAATTTCTGCTCCCTGATAAGTCTCTAAAAATGATCACATTCAATGTCAATGCTTATGCTTTATTTAGAAGCATATGGTGTAATAAGGACTTGATTCCTAGATTGGGCATTATGCATCTGTTTTATGAGTATACAAGTCTGATGATCCCTTTAAATCAGAAGTGATTTGCTGTCTGTGAAGACTTGCATTGCATTCAACTGAAATGAACTTAAATGAGGACTGAAGTGTGACAATGGGCTCTCGCATTTGCTCGAGATATGTAGTGACTGTACAGTCTGTAGTACCTCAGTGTCACAAGGCATGTGAATAACAAGACTGCTACACCCCCCTCCATTGTCACAAACTCACAGTTCTTAAAGTTTACTTGTACATTTTTACGTGGCTTAATCATGTGGTTTATGTGTTCAGTGCATGCTTTTTTCACTCTCCTGCATGGGATGTCTAGTTTCAGCTAGATTTCCTCCCCCTGCCAGTGTTGTTTCTACGATGGCAAATGCTGATTTCTGTCAGAACTGCCAGTCAGTTCTGATTCTCATTTCCTAACTCTGAAAAGATGAACCCAGGTTATTTATTTCACATTAAGTTAACTTTGAATAGCATTTAATTGCTAATACAGTATTTTTAGTTTTAAGAAGCTATGGTTACATCTTTCTAAAGCTGCAATATTAATACTTTGTGATTGTAAGTCTTCTGGACTTTAGATGGTAGGAAAGGAAATGTAGTTTCAGGGCCATTGTACACAAGATTATTTGGATAGCTGTAGAATAATACTCACTTGAAGTACAGAAAACCAGGTTGTTGTATGTAGTATCAGCTCTATCACTTCTTTAGTAAGATGAGGGGGAAGATACCTCAAAATGTTTAAATTGGTAGACAGTTGAATTTGAGAAAGTGAAAACAGCTGAGTTTGATTGCTGTTTATTGTTGTTGCTCTATTTACTTCTGTGGAGTTTTTATCCTTAGAAAAATAGATACGTAAGAAATCTTTAAACCATGTATTTACTATTAAAGGTTAGACAATCTCAACTGCAGGTATAATAATGTGTGTTAAGATTTTTCAGTGCTGTATTAGTAAGCTGTAAAATGTTGGAAATTTGATTTGTGTTAATTTTTGTGGTACTGTTGAAGGTATGAAGGCTGTTCTTGTAACAATACTGTGCAGTATGGTTGGGGTTGTTTTTTGGTGTGTTGGGTTTTTGATTTTTTTCAATTCAGGTTTTGGGGAAAAATGTTGGAGAGGATTATTCTGTCCTTTATTCTGGTAGAATCTGTGGAAAAGACTGACAACTTGGTAGTTGCAACCTGTAAAGCCTGTTGATAATGCTTGCAATAGGTGGGGAAAGCACAGATTAATTTATAAAGGTTTGATCCAGGATTAAGTCTGTAGGCTTCTGCAGTTTGACTACATTAATTTTTGTGAGGTTCTTGTGATGGACAGCTGTACTTTTAAACCAGTAGAATTTTGTTCATGTATGATCATTCTGTTTCCCTTCCCAGCAGTGATTGATAGGCATATATGAAAACAAAGGAACAGTCAAACTCTAGCACTTCTATATGTTTGCATGAAAATTATGGTTTCTCATCTTGTCACAAAACACCTATCTTCTAATTGAAAATGTTGTTTGCTTTTTGTATGACTCTTGGCTTTTTGCTGTGCTTTCTAGTACATAAAGAAGAGGAAGAACAGACTGGTATTTAAAATATTTGTATGCTTACTTAAATCTTTGTGTGGGAATTAATTTTAAAATTAAGTGTATTATACTGCCTATTATTAAAGGATACAATTAAAATACCGATTCTTTGCCATGTAGAAAATAATTTAAAAAACTGTGCACTGAACTGTTGTTCAGTACCTGTTTAAAAAAAATGAAATCGTTAACTACTTCCTGGGGTGCCATCTATTTAAACAATATTAGTGGACAAGACTTTGTTACTACCAGGCAGTGAGTTGTTGGAGTTCAGCTCATTGGTATCCTTGTGATGGTGCTCTTAAGGCAGAGGACCAGTGCTTAACTCTCTCCCTTACTTTCCAGTTATTGGCTGTGTCGTGCTGTTAATACTGCACGAAGCTCCTGCACTGGCTCTGGCTCTCTTGAGGAGTTCAGGCTTGTTTCTTTGAGCTCCCTGGGTGAGCCCAGTGGTGTTGGATGAGTCTGATTTTAAAATCTGTGGCACAGTATGGTAACAGAGGTCTCAACAGCTGTAACATCATGTAAATGATAGATGAAATCTAATTTCTTTTAAATACAGTTCAGACCTATTCTCAGCACTTGATGCATATGAATTGCCTTTGTATGGCTTCAGCAACTTGTCCATAATTCTTTCTAAAAAAGCATATGCCTATACAGCAGGATGTGTTTATTTTTCCTATGGAATATTGCTTAGGAAGGTAAATACCAGGATAGGTATTTCTGTTTTGAGATGGTTATGATGGCAGAGATTATAGTGCAAAATGCATTATTACACATAACAAAAAAAAGCAGAGCTGAACAAGAAATGGGTGGGTTGATTTTACTCATTATTTTTAGGATACAGGGTGGGTCTAAATTAGTAGGTCTAAATTTACTATTTGTGCCTGCTGTTCTAAAGCTTGTACAGAAAAACTCCACCCTACTCAATGAGACACTAATGATTTTGATCGTTCTAGATAGAAGTGTTAACATAACATATCTTGAAACAAGGGTTGACAGACAAGATGTTCTGCATTTGTAGGCTTGTAAGGGAAATTGAGGACTTCCTTTGTGTACTTAGAGGGAGACATTATTTTACCTTTCATGTGCTAACTTTAGAGGGCAAGTGATCCAGAAAGGTATAAAGGTGAGAATCAATTGAGACAGAACTACTTGATATTGTGGGCTGGAGGCCAGCAACAGTGGTGTTCCCCATCATGTGTGTGTGGAAAAAGGACAGGTCCAAAAATGTTTGCTGTTACTCAGAGCAGACTTTCTGGTAGTGGAGGGCAGAAGTTTTCTTGAGGAATTTTCTTTCATAAGTATTAAATGGGTAAATAGCATTTGAATTCCTCTTGTGATCCAGTACCAGGCTCTATAATTAACTGAAAAAAATATTTGCACATTTTGTCTTGCATAATGTAAATTCAAGAGAATATTTTATTGAAGTATTTGGTAAAACCATTTACAGAATGGCTGTTTGTAAGTCATCACAGCACTAACATCGTGCTTTACTGAAAAGCAGCAGAGGTGGGTTGAACTTGAAATCTTGTGTGCTCTCTGAACATGGAGATGTACAGATCTCAGGCGTAATAATTCAAGGGCAGTTTTTTTAACTAGGATTCTGCCTGATGGTTTTGTTCTGTGGAATTTTTTGTTTCTTTCATTGTTTTTTTTCTTTCTTTTGGTTGCTCAACCTGGGGGCACACCATACTTCTGGACGCGCTTAGTGACTTAAAACTATTTAATATTAACTGCAAGGAAAGACAAAAGTGTGTGAAAAAGTATATTGAAAATGTGTACGGTCATATTAGTGGGATGGAAATCAGTCTCTAATATGTTTCTATAAAAAGATCTTAGTGAAAATGACTTTGTTAGAACTATTCCAATGTATTTCTTTAAATACCCCTAAACATAAGAAGCTGAAGAGCTTTCACTTTTAAAAGAACAGCATGCCCTTGCAATATTTTTTTGAGCCAGTGTTCTAGTGTTTTGCCTCCAAGAGGTAAACTTCTTCTTGGGGAAATAAGCGGACGCTAATAAGCACAAATTTATTTGTTCTTTTTAGCCAGATCCGATGCCCAGCCTTTTCCAGCTATCCAGTTGCTGCCTTTCTTTAGAGGACCACTTAGAAACTGGCGGTACTGCTCAGGGTCCAGGACCCACACACAGTGTGCGTGCTCACTTGCCACGGTCTGTGCTTTCCCAGGGCTTGGGTGTTTTGTTCCGATGACCACTGAAGGAGCATGCGCTGTGCTCCAGAGCCTGGCTCCTGTGCGCTGCAGGCAACATGTGAGGGAGCATCCAGTGACCTGCTCTCCAGTGGATCAGATGACAGAGGTGGATGTCTACCACCAGTGGAGAACCACGCATGAGATCTGTGTTGGAGATTTTAGGAAACAAGGAGGAAGGCTGTGGAAGGGTTTTGGTGCATTTGAAGACTGAACACCTAAAGTACTTATACAAATTGTTCCCTAAATTTAGTAGCTGACTAGAGGATGGAAGTACAGTTGTACCAGTATAGTTAACTGGCCTTGCACAAAACAAAACAAAAAAAACCCCAACAGGTAAACTTTAGTAATCTCAAAAATAATGAGCCATGGCAAGGAATAAAGACAGAATCTAATGATGAGAGTACTGTCTAGAAAGCATGTACATAAGTTCTGAGAGGAAAAAAACCCCCAAAGGTGTGTTTTGTAGCCATACTGTTTTGCTTAGCCTTGCGTTTAAAATACAGTCTTAGAAGAAATTTCTTTGTGGGCTACACTGGAGTCAGAAAATATCATTCTTGTGAATTCCTCTGTAATATGTGAAGGTTCCTTAGCTGTTTTGATGCTGCTACTGTTAAGTTTATGCTTCTTAGAGCTGCAAAGCTCTCCTGTCATCTGTGATGTAATTCCTGTACTGTGAAGACTTTAAAGCATTTTGACACTCAAGTTGTTCTTTCTTTGCCTGGCTGTAGCTGATTTGTCTAAAGTGTCTTTTAAGTGTGTGGTCTCCGTGAGTATTTAAAATGCTCCCATTTGTATCTAGCAAATATTCTGCAACAAAAAAGTCGAACTTTTTAATTTGAGGCTTTTTTGCCCCTTTCTGTTGAGCCAGGTTTTAGCCCAATTCTGCAGAATATTGCTGTGATGTCTTCTCAGCAAAAAGTATTTTAACCATAACATATAGTCTACTGAGTAATTCATTACAGTTAGGTTAATAGAAGCGGCAATGTAATAATAATAATACAATTGCACATCCTTATTATCTGAAGAATAAGGATACTTTAGGAAGTTTGACTTCTCAGACTATAAATACTTTTTAAATATTTTTTTTGAGATTGGTCTTAGTGTGAGAACCAGTGCACTCCCTTGCTTAATAAAAAGGCAACTAGAGCACATAAATGTATTCTCTATCTTGTGGTCTTAGCCTCTTCTCCCTCCTCTGTGTAAGTATGGGGAAGTAGCAGCCTTTCAACCAGTCTCTGTATTTACCTAGCATCCTTTCTTATAAGGATATTGGCTTTTATTGTTCTTCGGTGCTGTCCTCTCCATGATGCTTCCCTAGATATATATTTTTTTTTTCTTTTTTAATAAAGGAAACAACTTAGAGCTGACTGTTAAAAATGCTGTAGGGTATTTGCGTGTAAATTGCTCTGAAGCAACTCTATCCAAGTCCTGTGGGTGCCTTTGTCCAAATACACCAAGACCAGCCCTTGAACCTAAATCAAATAAGGTAGCCCAGCAACAGTAAAAACACTTCAGTTTGCTTCTGCAGGCACTGCTGTGCTGTCCTAGCCCCCCTTTTCCAGTGGGTGGCTGGAAACACTGCGAGTTGCCCCGTCTCCTTAACGTGGTAGAGGCGATAATGAGAGAGGCTATCCTGTGCAGCGGTGCCCCGAAGTAGAACCTGTTTTACTGCTGGGGTGAGTTGGAGATAAGTCCAGTGACCTGTGGTCTTCAAGCTGGACCCGATCGGGCAAGTTGTTCTGTGTGAATCCAGTTACAGCACTTGTGTAGCTCTAACCCAGTAAGAGCAAAGACCAAACGATTTTAATGAGAGGATAAACTTCAGCCACCACAAAACCATGTATGTGCATGTGTGCACATACATGCACGCTTTTTACGGATACTGTTTTGTAGACATGGAACAGTGTTTTTGTGTGGATTCTGTAGCTGCCCAATGTTTTAAGTTGGGATGATATGTTGCACCTACTGTGTTTGAATGCCTGTGCTTTAGAAAACCGAAAGTATCTGTTGGATGTTGCACATAATCAAAGGCTGTTCTTAAAATTGTAGTTATCAATTGTTTTATTATTTGCTTTAGGCTTTATTGTTAAATGTTGTCTCATCCCACACTGGAAAGCTTATTTTTCACCTACAAAATTCTTTCCAAACAAACTGAATGTATCCGTTGAGTGTACATGAGAATAAAAGTTAATATTTAACAAAAATAAGGTTGTCAAATAAACTGTGAATGATTTTTGTTTTCATTATCCTTTCTATTGCCCGGAAACTAAATAGAAACAACCTGGTTTCTATGAAGCAGATCTACATTAGGTTACTTCCTTGAATTTTGATACAATAAATGCTAAGTTAAACAACCACTACAGATCTTGCAGGTTATGTAACAAAACTTTAGTTGTATTAATCTACTAATCTTAGTCTGCAGGGATATTTCCTTACATTTCTGTCTTAATGCCTGAGCTGCAGTTTCACAGGAGTTGAAATACTAAAACACTATCTAGATGGACATTTTAAGTGTACAGTCAAAATTAGGTGGAATATTTAAATGGTTTTGATTTCTTTTTTGTGTAAGTAGCTTAAGTCGGGGAAGTTGTCAATTTGTGTGTCTAGGCAATGGAAAATTTTGCATTTGGGGTTTAGTTTCTTCATGGTCTGTCCTGAAGTCTAGGTATTAGTAACTTCTTGATTAAAATCTAAACTAACCTCTGTTTTTGAATGCATTTTTAATGATGCATTTGACATGTAAATACTAAGTTAAGCTATATAGCTAGCAGGTAGTCTGTAAATGTGTTTATATGTATTGCAGTTTTAAAGGCATAACAACCTTTTACTTTAACGATAAGTGATTTTGGAATCTAATGCAGTGATTAGATCAGAGTGTTTGCCTTGAGGCTTCAGTCACTTAATCTAAACTCAGAAAACTTCTGGAACATTCTTTATTTGAAAATAAACTACTCAGTAAAAGAAGACTGTATCTTTGTATGAAAAACACTGAAGCAAATTAAGGGTGGTTAAGGCTGACATGCAACCAGGCACTGACGATAAGGCTTCTTCGTCCTCTTCCTCCTGCTCTCCCTAGGGGGTTGTTTTCTTTCATACATTTTATGCAGCCTGTTGTACTGTACATTAATCTTACAGAAATGGTTTAGAGACCAGTTATGTAACAGTTTTCACAAAGCTAGTGTGGGGGTGCAATGGTTTAACTGCAAGTTAGGGATACAGTAAGTACAAAATGCCTTCCAGCCATGGCCAGCTATAGGATTAAAAGGGTATTTGCAACTTTGCCTTGCCAAAGTTAAGAATAGTGGACTTCATAAAAATCATGCAAGTTTCTAAATGATCATGAGAAGTGTGTTCCTTCAAAAGTGCCACAAAAGAATGGGAGACAGGGGAATTGGGAAAAGGCATGGATTAAAGGTTAATTTTCCTTTTTTGATTTTTCACTTTATTGACTATTTTCCTTGCTAGGGATCACCAGGTTGCTGCTTATTTTTAAAAGGAAGGACTTAAAATGAAATTACAGACTTATCTTTAGGATGATGCTAATTTTATGCAGCAACTCTAGAGCCTGTGAACTCATTCTATGAGAAGAAAAAATATGACGTGTGGGCATGTGCCTCATATATACAAATTGTAACTCTAGAATAGAGAGTCCATAATTCTAATTTAATATTGACTCTGCGTGTATGTGTATTTGTGTGTGCCTGCTCACAGTAGGAATTACTGGAAACATTTTTTTTTATCCTTCCACCAAAAAACAGCAGGCACTTAACATAAGCAAAGAGTTTAAAGGTGCTTTGGATTTTTTTGTCTTTCAAGCAATGTGAATTATATTACTCTTGGCCAACATGGAAGTTTCTCTCATGCGAAGAAATATAGTCATCAGTTTTCAAGTTGTTCAGTTTCATCTCTCAAATTCAATTCCAGGTCACTTAATGCCACCAATACTTTCGCCTCTTATTTGAAGGGGTTATAGTGTTGCCCCTTTCCGTCTCTTGGAGATATTTCATGGATATCAAAAAATGTACCATGTTGGTACAGCAAGAACTAGCTCCCCCTGCTTACATGAGGGGAGGACCCTTTTATAATATAAATAATAACACAAAGATAAAAATATAGCTATATAAATCCTTAGGTACCTGTGATAGTTGACTTTCAATATATTTGTCTTTTGTTACTGGCAATATTGGTACCTTAAAGGGGAAGGATAATATCTTTGCTTCTGCTGCATGTTTAGGCAGTTTCACCATTTCCCTCTACTATTTGTGATTATTTCCCACCCCTTTCTTTGCCATCCACACAAAAAGGGGTGAGAGCTGAGTGCTTAAGCAGGAAAATGTGCTTCCTAATTTGCAATAACTATTGGGGAACCAGAGGCAGGTGTAGTATGCTCCATGCCCAGCTTTCTCAAGTTGTCTGTATCTCTGCCTTCAGTGAGACAGTGTTGATTTAAACTGTTGCTGTATCTTACCTGTTCATGTTTCTTCTAAGTCGCCTTCCTTTCAAACATAATCATCCCAGTGCTAAGGTTTTGGTGTGTTCATATTTGAACGTGTGGGAATTGAAATGCTTTATTTTCCCTCTGTCTTCTAGAAATTAGATTTTTAGAATTGCCCTAAGATGGGTTTAAAGCCCTACAGGCAAGCTGGAATATCAAAGGGCTACAGGAATTCAGCCATAATTGCTTTATGGCTTGGCAGAAATCAGACCTATTTATATAGGTAGCATAGAAAATAGCTGTGATTTGACAATTTGGTGCCATTTATATCCACCATAAAAATAATAAAAAAGTTAAAGGGGTATTTTGGAAGCAGGAACTAAGCTGTAAATGCAGATTGCTTCTCTGTTTTCTCAAAGGAACAAAAAGGAAACAGGGTTTAGGAAGCTTTTTGTTGAAGCAAAGTTAACAAGGACCCTGTCTACTTTAAGGCTATTTAATACTGTACTTGCACTGTGAAATTGTACATTTGCTTATTCCTCTAGTACAAGATAACATCGTCCGAAATGTACAGATTAAAAAGGACACTAATTACTAATAAGTCAGAAGGAAAATTCATGCAAACTTATGCAGCAGTGTGAGTAAGCAGTCTAAGTGACCTCACTTCTGGAAAATTTGAAATAGTTCTTTTTTCTGTTGTTAGTATAAGGATGATGCCCTTGCTGTTTTCTGGAAGTCCTACTCCAAACTGAGCAGTTAGGTGTGCAGACCTGAAACTCTAGCAGGATACTTTCTCACTTGCTTGAAGAAGCCATCTTGGAAATGTGTTGGCCATCTTATTTGAAAACTAGGGGTTAGGAAGCACTAGATCCCCACACCACAAGGGAGTTTTTGGGTGTTCTGCTGCTTTCCCACATGTTGATAAGCATCTGGTGACCGTAACTTACTTACAGTTGCCTTGTTTTTCTCTTGGCTCTTCAGGGTACTCTGAACACGTGAGTATGTTTGTGGGGTTATCCCAGTGCTTTGTGTAGGGGAGCGAGGTAGGGAAGAAGTGTTCTCTGAGATAGCATTCAGTGACTTGTGGTAATAGCAAGTGCTGGAAGCAGCACTTAACGAGATGTGACTTGGCATAGGCAAAATATCAGGTAGGAAAACCTGTCACTGTGTCTGCTTACATGTCTAAAGAGATGTGGAACCGCTGGTCAGTTGGGACAGTAGCAAAACCAGTTGCTAGCTGATGAAAATTCCAGTACTTTACAGCTACGGGTGCATCAAGGCATTAGTATTGCTCAAAGCGAGGACTGTTGAGGTGGTTAGTGTTTAGCTAGCAATAGACTCTACTCTGTAAATAAAGCAGAGCATGTTCAAGGTGGTGTAAGGAAGAGGCGCTTCAACTTAAAAATGGAAATTTGAGGCACAGAAAAATGAGTGACCCAGTGCACCACACTGAGCACAGCAGAGGCTAGCAATTCTGCTCCAGCAGTCTTCCTTTTCTTGATCTAGGTGAGCATGCTTATATCAAAGCTATTCTTATAAGATTAGGCACACCTGATTTCTTTGTCCCTGAGCTCCTTCTGGTTCTTGAAAGCGCCAATGTTTGCTGGAATGTTAAGATCATCTAACAAGCAATGAAGCTTCTGTTTGCTGTTGGCCTTCACTTAATGTATGAACAAGGTTTGGCACCTCTAATACTGGCCTGCCCTATGCAAATCTCACAGTATACCTGTTAACTCTTACTCTGAGAAGGAAGGAGATTTTTATCTCAAGAATTAATGCCATTCTTCCTGCTACCAGTGGCACTCCTGTCACTAAAAAGCCTGGTTTCTTTATTATCATCTCAGCTGTCTGTCTTTTGCTATCTGGAGATGATTGAACATTTAATAAGCTGTGGGATTTGTCTTTAATTCATTACTTCTAGATGTATTGATTTGAAGCTGTTTGCTCTCAGTGGTTTTTAGGTTGTCTGGTTATACCCTTAGCTGGTTTCCAGCTTTCACATTCGTCTTTTAAAGATGGAAGAAACAGTTGAGCTCGTCGTATAGATCGTGTTTTTTTCAATAACTAAATTTTGCTTTGAAGACATAGCTATTTCTTTTCAGTTTATGATGTTTGTTTGAATGTTGCCTCCTGATTTGAGTAGTCTTGCGAACATCTGTAATTTGGCCTGGCAGGTAAAGATCTTCCCTCAAAAAAGGTAGTACTTAAGTTTCAATTCTTGGGCTTCTCTCTGAGCTAACAGTGTCCTTGCTGGGATGGAATTATTCAAAAGTAGCTGGTGAGGATTTGGATTTCATGAACTTTGTATGGTATTGAATGCTAATCCCGTTTCCTTTTTGAAAAGCCTTGCCACAAATGGAAATCATACAGCTGATCCAAGATGAAGGCCAAATAGCTGGTGACTTCTATGCAATGAGATGTGAGCAATTGCAAAACTTACTATATAGACTGAATCGTAATGTGGTTGCCATTCAAACTGTTTCTTCAGAGGGTTAGCACTTCAAGTAACTTGAGTGCAACTTGGCAATGAGGTTGATTGTATGAGCATTGTGTAGCTTAAGTTGTTCTTGTTTCTCATCTCATTTACACTCTAAATTGGTAACAAGTCTTTCAGTTGTGGAGCAGCAAAGAGTGGAGTCTTTGGATTTATCTCAAGAAGCTTTCAAACTTGCGGCACACTGAAGTCAACAGGCACGGCACATGAAGGGGGATTCTCCAGCTGTCTATTCTAACAGCATGACTATAGCCATTTGACTTTCAACAAGTTCCTAGTAATAAGTATGTTTGAGATCTTATCTGGTTCACATCCTGAAATAGAATTCTTAAAAGGTGATGTAGTTCATTGTGATTTGTGGGCATCTCTGACCTGTAGCAAGTCCACTGGAGAAGAGGAGGTGCGTCTGCTGCATATCTTCTGCTCTTTGTGCTTGTGTGGTCTTATGTGGTTGCAGTTTTGCCCTCTCCTCTTGGTGTAAAGAGTGGCCAAGGATCTGTGCACAGTATGTGGTAGGTGAAGTGCCTTTGAATTTTCCATTCCATATTGTCCCCATTCTCAGTTTCTAAACCACCAGAAATGTGGCATTTCTGTTTATCTTCATCTCTGTGCACTAGTTGAGGCACCCAGAAGAGTTTATTTTCCATTTGCTAGTATGTGTTATCCTGCAGTTGGACATGCAGTGTAGTTCTTGGGGAAGAATCTGAAGCGCATCTGTTGTTATTGTGAGCTCTCAGAGTGCCTGAGAAGCTTTAAATGGTAATGGATCCTTACAAGAGGTCTTGTTTATACCATTCCTTTTAACATGCCGCTGCTATGTCATTATTTCCTGTGTAAAGTTTATAGCAAAAAGGAACACGATCCCTTTTAAACATCTATAAAACAAGAACTCTAGCTGCAGAAAGTGGATTTGCAGCTTGTGAGTGTATCTAACCAGCTGAACTCCCGTAAGGCTAATCTTACTGTGCCTTAGTTAAGGCTGAGGGTAAGCTCTTCTGGAGTGCTCAGCACCTCACCTAAATAGTTTGTTCTTCTCTTTCTCTTTCTCAAGAACTGTTATCCCAGTTGCTATCTCAGAGCTCTGGTGAATACAGTTAGATTCATACAGACAACAAGTAACTTACTAGAGTGCAGTTGCACAGTATGCCTTAATAGATCTGGGTGCAGCCTGCTGCCAAAATGTATGGCTCATCTTCCTCCTGTCTGTGTGCTGCCACAGTTTTCCATGTGGCATTGTTGTGAGCTGCGCCAGATTCAACAGAAAACTTCCAAGCCTACCACTACAGACTCTGAACTCGGGGAAGTTACTTTTCTGTTAGATCCCTGGACTGAACTGACTGGCTCTAGAGCTACAGTGTTGTTCAGAGCAAGCAGGAATGCATGACAAAGAGTGCAAAGAAAAGTAAGATTTTCTCTTTCAGTGGCAGCTTGCAGTCACATAAGATGAGATACCATATTAAAACAAAACACATCCTTAGAGTTCTTGAATACGTAAGTATTGCTTTGACGCTGCTGCTGATGTATTGTCGTCTTGGCTCTAACACTTGTGCCTTTGTACAAGAATCTTTATCTCACTGTAGAACTGTACTTATTCTTAGTGAATTTCACTTATTTGTAAGTGCTGCAGACTTTGCAGCATGTTTGGGAGGTACAGGGCACTGCAATATTAATTTTTAAGATCCAAAGAAAATTGTAGAGCTTGGGGAAAAGTTTGCATTCTATCTGCCAAAAGGTTATCTACCAGCTAGGAATCGTACAGATCTGTGACAAGGAAAGATAATGGAATGCTTTGCTTTCCGCTTAAAAAGAAAAATGTAATATTTTAAAAACCTTTTTTCTTTGGTTTTCCAATGATACATCTTGTTTTCCTTGAAGTGGCCTATGATATGTTGTTTACTCAGTGGATAAGGAAGGCCAGAAAAGGGACCTGACTGTATTGTATTTCTAGGGTTTGTACAATTCTGAAGAGCAGTGAATTCCCTCTTTTGAATGCTCACAAGGTTACCAGTATGCAAGGCATGCGGTAGTACTCCAGGGAACCCTACTGCCCAGCTAAGCGAGGTTTTTGAAGAGAAACTGTTTACAGTGGTCATGCCGAAGCTGGGCTTACTCCTTCATATATCTGTGATACCTGTGCAACTCTGTTCCTGCTTTTTATGTTCTAAGTACATCCTTGAATTTTTGCTCTTGTTTTTGTTGGTTTGTTTTTGTATTAGAGCATTTAAACTGTCAAAGTGGTTTCTTGACTGGTAATCTTGAATACCCAAATAAATTAATCAGACTGCTTCTTGGTTTGGTATTTGTAGGGGAAGAGGGAAAATGACAATGTCTTTTATGCTACATTATTTGACCAAAATGAGCAAGCATTTTTATCTCCTGTCTCCAGAAACAAAACTCTGATGCCAGAGATGAAGATTACTTGAAGTAAGTACTTGCAGTGGTACTTGAAGATATGCTGCTTACTTTGATGCACTTTTTTAAGAGCCTCCACATGGCACAGTGATAAGTGTTCACCAACCGAATGGCTTACTGGTGATGAAGAGTATGCTGCAGTCTGTCAGTGACGTGGGAGCTGAGCTCTTCCTGCTCAACTCCGAGGATTCTCTCTACTACAGGCTTATAACTCAGTAGGCTTTTACCACATTTTGGTCGAAGGTGGACCTGTAATTAAAATGTG
This sequence comes from Haliaeetus leucocephalus, assembly GCF_000737465.1. Lineage (NCBI taxonomy): Eukaryota > Metazoa > Chordata > Aves > Accipitriformes > Accipitridae > Haliaeetus > Haliaeetus leucocephalus. Next base: position 206,619 of record NW_010972616.1, read on the forward strand.
ACAGCACTATTGATTTGGTATGTCTGTGATAGATTTAACTGGATGTAAACTGTTAAATTTTTCTTTAAACGTTGGTCTCTGAGGATAAACAGGAGAGGCCAGCACTCAGGCTGCTTCTCATGGTTTTGACAGTTGTGTACCAAAACTGCTACTTTGACACTCTCTACAGAGGAACTGATCCATACTGAAGCTGAACTAACTGTTCATTTTCCCACAGAAATTCTTAACTTGGAAACAGTCCTGACTTCATAAAAGCAGTGCAAACTTCTAAATTTCTAATAGTGAGTATTTTTATTGATAACTTAACTCATACAATCAGCCTGAGTTTGGTGGAAAACTGAAGTTGAGAAGTTCTTAGTTGCTGTCAAGTCTTAAAAAAAAAAAAATTGCTTCCGTTTTTCTACTGCAGAAGAATATCTTCATATCCAAGAAAGTAAACCACATTTTTGGTCCTGAATCTGCTTCCAGTGCTGCTCCTGGCACTTGTTACACTGTGCCAGAGACTTCTGATGATCGTTCCACAGCATTCTAGCCAAGGAGCAGCATTGTTAGGAATCACGAGGTGTTTTTCAGGTTGCTGGCAATGGTAGGACTTGGGTGGGCTAGAGTACTGCAAACACTGTTGCTTCACCTAAAGCTGAAGACTTGTGCCAATTGCTTGGCAACAACTAAATACTTTGCCAAATTGCAGAGCAGCAGCTGGTTACTATGCTTGCTTCTGTATCTACCAGTCCAGAGGCCTCTCCGATGTTTCTCCCTGCCTCTGAATGCTCATATAAAATTTTTTTTTTTGAAAAAAGATGTGACCTTTTCTTAGTTGCTGTGATCTTTTAGATTACAAATTTTGTTGCCTCACTAGCAATGGAAGAAAAGTCTTAACTTCTCTTGCTGAGGGTAGGCACAAGTACTGGGGATGTTTGCTGTTTAGTAAGGGCAGCTGTTATCTACAGTAAGTATTTGAACAGGTAGAATAGCCTGCTGCTTTCTCCCCTTGCTTGCTCCCAGGCTATCAGTGTTCAAAAGATAATAATGCGTGACATGAGGACAGAGTTGAGCAATGGAGATTTCTGGTGACATCAGAATAGGGTTAATGTGTAAATGTGGAATAGCAGAGGTGTTTCATTTAAGCAAGGTGAGGGGGGAGAAAGCTTTTGAAATCACATGTCTAAAAATTTCTCTGTCAGAATAGTAAATTTTTTATTTTGCATTCATAGTGATATGAATGGGGCCAGATGCAAAAATTTTCCGATAATTTTTCAAAAGGCCTCTTAAAGTGGTTCTATTCAGAGAACAATTGAACTCAGTGGTACTGTGCTGCATGCAATCCCTCTCAGTTTACAGCAAAGTAATTCGAAGTTTTGAAATTCCATCATACAAGCCCTTAGAATCCACCTGTCCATAATGCATTTTACCAAAAAGCTTAATACTGTATCTGACTTTCTCTGTTGGAATTGTAATTACTCCTTTTCAGCGTAGCATATAGTTGGAAACAAATTGATTGGACTGTTCAGAAGTTAAATATGTGGAGTGTCAGTACAAATGGATCCCCTTACCAAACTCTTGAATGGGTCAACTTGAGAAGGCATGGCCTTGGAATTGACAAGAGCACAAACAAAAAAAGGTAGAGTGTGTCTTGGTTGTCCAAAACATGGATAGTCTGCAGTGGGTAGCTCATGTTTATCTTCCAGTTTTCAAATTTTAAATGCTTTTTGCAGACATTTGCTGGCTTTTAGAATTGTCTTAGATAAGGTGAGGGAAGTGATGGGCATTTTTTTGAAAGTGTGTATGGTAAATGGTTGGGCCTTGTGTATTTCCCCCTTCATTCTCTGTGGGCATTTGTCAAGAGCCGAATGTCGAGGGAAGTGTGTGTGGGAAAAGTGATAAGCACAGACTCACCAGAACAGGGAGACAAGGAGCTTTAGGGTTAACATTTTCCCTTGTTCAGTGTTAAGTAAAGCAGTCTTAATTGTTTAAGGACTGTATCCTTTGATGCAGCTCTGTATCAACTCTCCTGTGACAAGCAGAAATTACCATGGCTGTCTACACTCGTTGCTGTGGTTGTGAACCCTGTTCTCCTGTAATGTTCCAGTTTGGGGAGAGAGAAATTTCTGCAGAATTTCAGAAACTTGAAACCTTGATGAGGAAGCGATTGTAGAAGACAGAGTGAAAAACTAAAATGGAGATTTCCTTTATTAGATCCAACCAGTTGTTAGCTACCCCATACCTTTACCTGCTGTAAAAATATCTGACATAATGATGAGAGAACCTGTTCCTAGGATTGAGCGGAGAAAACCATTTCACAGCAAAATCAAGTGATGGACTTGCTCTTCTTAAGCAGATTTGAGGTGTCATGAGGTAATCCTCTTGCAAAAAAAATGTTTGAACAGGATTTTGTTCATCATTTTATATGTTGTGAATAATTCAAGCAGATTCTTCTTTCACTTGCTTTGTTCTAGATAGGTGTTGTAATTTCAGATGTTTTATGTTTTTTTCTCATGCTAAAAAGCTTCATACTTATGTTATTTTGGTTTTTGATCTGCTTTGGAAAAGGTCAAAGCTGTGAACATCTGTGTGTGATGTCAGTGACAGCACTGTCTCATACATAAAATTGGCAAGCACATGGTTCATGCTGTGTATGTGACTAATCTGGCTTTCTGATACTTCAGCTTCTGTAAAATGGGAGTCTGAATTGCCTTTATTGAGGTTATGAGCTGTTGTGGACAGCAGTTTGAGTTCAATGAGAATTGTACTTTAACACCTGGATGTTATTTTGAAAAATTAGCAACGCTCTCCTCCCCTCTGCCCCCCCCAGTAATCTTAAAAGGCTAATACAGTGGGCTTGTATTTTTTACTTGTTTTGACAAATTTGTCAAAAATGTATTAATATTTTCAAAGATTATTAGCTTATTGAATACTTGTGTGTCTTTAGTCACATAGTTTGCTTTGAAACATCAGGTTTCTTTTAACTTAAACCCAACAAAAATCCCAACACCTTAGGTCCTGAAAGTACAAATTCTTGAACACAGGAGTAAAACCCTCCAAGGCACATGCATGAAGCTGCATACTTGCTTAAGTGTTTGCAGGCCTAAAGCCTTTGTTTTAGAAGTTCTGTCATTCTCTCTTTTCCCCTTGCCTTGCCTTAGAAAAGAGATTCTACCAATAATGGCACTTAACTTTCCTTTTCACAATACACTATTTGGGAATTTAATGTATTGTTTATTTTCTGTAAAATATGTAAAATAGTGTTGATTACTGTGATTTAAAGCAGTATGTTCTTAATATAATACTCAAATAGTTTAGCTTTTTTTTTCTTAGCCCTTTTCCACTACCAAAAAAACCCCCGTAACCTTTTTATGAAATCTGTTTTTTGGGGGGTTATTGTCTGTCTTCCCCCTCCTTCCCCCCCAGTAGTCTGATGTTAATAGGAGAAAAATAGTGTATTATTGCTGAATTTTCATGGAGGAAAAACTCTGCATCACATTTAATTTTGTACTTAACAGGCAACTTTGGACTGCCTGACTTGCTGGAAGTTGCTTGGGGATGATTATTATACAAATGTATTTTTTATTACTGAACTATTTAGAATTTACATTGTTGATTTAGTTCATGGCATGGTTCATTTATTCATGAAGGCTTTTCCCAAAACAGATAGCCATTTAGTTACTATGAAATACTTATGATATTGATTTAAGCTTTGCCATTATAATACTCTAACACAAAGAAAAATCCATGTGTATTGTGTCATGGGTATGTTTTTATAAATCTAACAAAGAACTGGACTTTATGGGAGGTAACTCTGCCCAAAAAGTTGGAGTATCTGGATGTTAAGCTTTAGTTTGTGGGTTTGATGGCTGAAGGTGTTGGCATTCGCTTAATGTATTTAAAACATAGTTGTTGACATACCAGTGTATGTATTGTAACTTAACAACATCCAGCACTCAATATGTTTTAAATTTAATTACAGAAAATGCAATAAAGGTGAGGCAAAGTAACACATGGTTAACACAGAGAAATACTTAGGAATAGCTTCTTATTTTAATGGTAAGATCAGCACTGAGTTTTGATGAGTTTTCCAATTTTGTTACCTTAGGTAACAAGCAGGTGCAAGGAAGATGGAACCAGGCTTCCCTCAGTAGTGCCCACTGATGGGAGAAGAGGCAATGGGCAGACATTGAAATATAGGAAATTCAATCTGAACAGACAACCTTGTTTCTTTCTAAATTGTGCAGATGGGCAAATGCTGGACTAGGTTGCTCAGAGAGGTTATGGTGTCTCCATCCTTTGAGATACTCAAAGCTCAACTGCCCAAGTCCTTCAGAATCTGAATGGATGAAGGAGGGAACCCAGAGGTGCCCTCCAACCTCGACTGCTCTGTGATTCTGTGAAGTAGCAGAAGATGTAGATGGAAGCCTGACATTCACATAAAAATGATATATGCCATCCAAAGCTGTCTTCCTGATTCACACCCTGCTGGAAACTCTACTGTGAAACTGATGGCTGCAGTATGCTATGAATGTTACAAACTTGCTCGTTTTCAGAAAGGGATGAAAGAAGTTGGTATCAGGAAAGGTGACCAAGGGGTTATAGCATAGCAGTAACTGTTTGTGATAAATGATTAAATGCTCAAATGTTTCCTGTTAAAATGTCATTGTCATTTTCAGTGATGCTTGATTTCAAATTGAGACAATGTATGTGTGAAGCCTTACCATGTGCTTCCTTGTTCGTACGGTTTTCTCCTGACATCCATGTTTGGCTACTGCCAGAGAAGGGATAATGAGTCCTATGGCCATTGGTTTGTATGCTGTGTTCCACTGCATCAACAGAGATCACAAGAGAAATCTCATTTTTTCCTTTTTTTGTGATTTTGCAGATTTGCTTAGGCTGTTTCGACTTATAAGCCACACAGTGTTTATGGGTTATGGCTCTGAATCTCGAAGTATTGACATTTCCTGTTACGACTTAGAAAAAGAAACTCTTCCACTTGGCACAGAAAAATTTGGGGTCTGTAAAAGGAGCAGAGGATAAATCTGTTGCTAGAGAACTAAAGGCTTTTTGGAAGGTTTTATAAAGAAAAGAAAGATAGGAAGAAGTTAAATAAAAACATGAAGAAGCTGGAATGTGCTGAAATTTCACATCTTTAAGATATGAATTAAGAGGCACTGCTGTCCCAGAAACTCCTTAGGAAATAGATGCAGATGTGACAGCATCTTAATGATATTCAAGACCAATTTCCATTTTTCTTTCTTTTTTTTTTTACTTCCTTATAGGTCAGTTGATTTCAGCCCTGGATTGTTTCTATCCCATACTTGATGCTGAAATTCACTTTCTAGGGAATGAAAGTATTTCTTCTCTGAAAAGGAGTTTTCCAGCTATTTCAAAAAAACAAATTCAAACCCTTAACATCCTCTTTTCTTGTATTAGTAATCCTAATTTATGTTTTTTCTTCCTGCTTGTCATGTTGAAGTGATTAACTGTATATGAAAGGCTGCCCTTGAGATTTGTGGAGATTTGAGATTGATCCCTGAAGAAGGCAAATGATGCTGAATGTTGAGAGTCCCTTTACATTAAAGAAAGATCGAAGAATTGGAGGGAATAACATGGAGCTGTATAGGAATACAAATTTGTCCTTGTAAGGTATAATTCCATGTATTTGGGAGTGAAGATAAATCTGCCCCCAGTCTTTGATTTTGTGTTTGTGTTAGCTAACACCAGAATCCCTGCAATAAATTAAGAGTTGCCTGTTCGAGAGTCTTTTGTCTGTTGTTGCTTCTCAGCTGGCTCAGTCAGTTTCTTGTTGAAATGAGATTTTGGCTGAATTTGGGGGAGGAAAGGTGGGAGCAGAGTACAGGTGACTTATAAGGGGGTGCCTCAATGCTGTGCTTGTAAAAATAGAAACTTTAAATAGATGCTTAAATTGCCAGAAGGTTAAGTTATGCCTTACCCACTTGGTGTGAGAAATCCTTTTTTTAATGTTCTAGGAATGAGATTAAACTTATGCAGGACAGATGAAAAAAACCAAAAAACAAATGATGTAGAACTTGGATGAATATAGTATTGGAAAATTTGATTTAAAGTACAAGGCAAAAATTGTTGAATGATTCTACATGCACATAGAAATTGAAAGTTTATTCTCAGAGTTTTTCAGTAAAAAGCCACATGTGTGGCAGTCTTTATAGAGGAGCATATTCTGTGAAAAATTTTAGGCTGTTTGGTATCTTTTATTGTTTTTCTTAGACAATTGGGAGCTACAGCATTTTGGTTCCAAGTCTTCCAGATGTTTGTTAATGGTAATGCTTTACAGTGAGATATAGTGGTGATGTTGGCTTCTTTCAGATTGATAGGATTTTTAGGTTTAGTATTCGATGTCTAACTTTTTATGAAAGATTTACAAACTTATCAATTTTTCACCTGTCCATTGACATTTAGCCTGACTGGTTTGGGTGTTTATTAAAGTCTCCTTTCTTTCTTTTGATGTGACTATCATTTGCAGCTGTGTCCATCTATATTAATAGAAAAAAAAAATTGGCCTGCCCTGTCCCCCTCTGCCCCCCGTTGGAAACTGGCAAGACAGATGTGCTTAAAACATACAGGCACATGATGAAACTTGGCTTTGTTTCAGGCAGATGTGCTTAGTAAGGGGCTGATATTTTTGCTGGGTTTTTTTTTTAGTTGCTTCTGAAATACAAGGTGTCCTTATCCTTGGTTTCCCATGTTAACATTGTTGCAGGATACTTTAGTTTAAAATGCACACAAGAATAAGAGAAGGTGCAGAGAGACTCTTTCCCTCACCCCTTTTTATACTGCTTTTCTTCATCCCTCAATAATCCAGCTGGGGAGATAAAGTTGTGAAACTCAGCTGAGGCAGGTGAATCCTTGTCACATTGAGATCAAATGTCACTTCCACAGTCAACTGCGGAGCCAGAGTTTGGCCTTGTAAAATGGAGAATCTTCATGCTGAAGAGAAAATTTCTTAGTGGAATAGGTATGGCCATAGGAATTATAAAACTTCAAAATAACTTGTACAAAAATGCTTTGTGGTAGAGCTGGTGTCGCAAAGGCACGAAGAACCCTTTCCAATGACATCCTTTGAATTGGTGGTGTAAGTATATAAGAAATCCTAGAGACTTAACGATATCCTATTGTTACCATCCCTTACTCAGGAAATTACTGCACAAAAGTGGGAGTGTGTACAGTGTTTACACTTGTGAGTTCAAATTTGTTAATCAAGAAAATAATGGTTCTTTTCAAAACTCTGTGCTATTGTGTAGCCTATGTGTTAGGGAAAATACTGAAACTTTTTCTGGAAGTCGGGGAGCTGGTATGGATATGACTTGTCTTCAGGTAGTGCTGTTAGTTGGGACAGGCAAATGGAAGAAAGTGTGGGCAACTTCAGTCTCCAAGTTGTGAGTAGATTTGGTAGTTAAGCTGAGAGGAGCAAGTAAAACTTGCATGTAGATAGGACATAACATGCAAGGAGCCTGCCAAGCAGTGTTGTCTTCCCTCTTTATGATTGTCTTAGTGCACTGCAGATGTATGCTAGGGTCTGCTGCTAATATGTGTAGTAGAGTGTCTCTTTGGTTTCTTTAGATGTCTCTTAATGTCTGTAGTGAGAGAACGTGTGTAAGAATAGTGGGGTGGCTTAGCCTGGGCAGAAATTATATCCAAGACTGATTAGGCTCATACATATATACTTCAGCATTATATATGTAAAAAGAAGAAAAAGGCTGTGGTCCATTTTGCACTTAGTGATAAGTAGTATATTTACTAGCATAAGCATAGCTAGAGTTGAAAAAGATCTGATAATCTTCCCTTTTCTGGTTTGGTCTGTATCCTGGAATTTATTTAATTGTAAAGCAAATCTAGTCTTTTCGCATTTTGTAGGGAAAATATACTTGGTACATTTAGAGGAATTATGGGGTTTATGAGTCAATACCATATTTTTCTGTTAACTTTTGGGTACTATTGTTGAGGTTGAGGAAAATGGGAGGAATCTGCAGTATGCAAAGTTTTGTCTGGAAGGTTAGAAAAGTAAAACAACAGAGTTAAGGAGATACCATCTACAATGGGGTAGAACATCTTTTCTGTGAAGAGCATTCTGCAATCAGTACGACTTGGTACTGATGTTACAGATGTCATCTTGATTGTGTAATGACAGTCAAGTACAAAAAACTGTAATCCTTGCTGGCAGCAATTCTTTACCTCTGCAGACTGGAGGTGTAAACAGGGCCCTAGCTGGAGGGGAGGTAAAACCACCAGCAGTGTTTTGCCCTGGCAGAAGCTTGGAGATGGTGGGAAGTATTCAAGACGGGGAACTACAGACTTAGGGAATCAGTCCAGAGGAAACTTGAGTTCAGATGTGAGTTTATTAACAGCGCTGCTGCATGCAGGCAAGCTTTGTGGTCTGTGTGGATCCTCCTTTGAGCTTCCAGAGGTGTTGAAAACGTAGTAGCAATATTTTAGTGTTGCTCTCCTAGACTGCATTAATTAAATGGTAAAGCAGTATGGAATTTTACTGAAACAGAAGCAGAGATGCAGGCTAAGTTACTGTATGATCAGCAGGTTATTGACTTCAAGATTTGAAGAGACCAGGTTCTTCTTGGCAGTTCCTGTTTTCACTTTAATGTGTGGGGAAAACTGGAGTGTGAACTCCTTAGAACTATAATAGAGGCAAGGCATGTAAGTGCTCAGTAGTAGCTGAAATAAATCTACTGCATAGACTTAGGAGTTGATCTTGGGTTAAGAAAGGGAGGAAAGAAATCCCCCAAAAACACAATCAGTAGGAAATGGGATTTGAGTAGAGCCTCTTAATGACACAGTGGATTTGCACTCTGAAACCCTGGCTGTACTTATACTTTCTGGTGTATGCAGTAACAGAGTGAGCTGGTAAAAGCTGGACAGCTGTTTAGAAATAAGACCAATATGTTCCCACTCATTCCTGAAACATGTCAACTTGCTGTCAGCAGTTTTCAGTACTGACTTGCTTGTTATTGTTCTACTTTCATTGCAGGACTGCTGGTCTTGCTAGGTGGCTTTTGTCGTGTAAGTGGGTATCCTGGGCTGCATAAAAAGAAGCATGACTAGCAAGTCCAGGGAGGTGATTCTCCCTCTCTACACCGCTCTGGTGAGACCCCACCTGGAGTACTGCTTTCAGCTCTGTTACACCCAATATAAGAAGAACATGGATCTGTTGGAGTGGGTCCAGAGGAGGGCCGCAAAGATGATCAGGGGTCTGGAGCACCGCTCCTATGAGGACAGGCTGAGAGAGTTGGGGTTGTTCAGTCTGGAGAAGAGAAGGCTCCGGGGAGACCTTATAGCGGCCTTCCAGTACTTAAACAGGGCTTATAAGAAAGATGGGGGTTAGAGTTTTTAGTAGGAACTGTAGTAATAGGACAAGGGGTAGTAGTTTTGAACTAAAAGAGGGTAAATTCAGACTAGATATAAGGAAGAAGTTTTTTACGATGAGGGTTGTGAAACACAGGAACAGGTTGCCCGGAGAGGTGGTAGATGCCCCATCCCTGGAAATGTTCCAGGTCAGGTTGGACGGGGCTCTGAGCAAGCTGATCTAGTTGAAGATGTCTCTGCTCATTGTGGGGGGGTTGGACTAGATGACCTTTAAAGGTCCTTTCCAACTCAAACTATTCTATGATTCTATGCTTCTGTGATCTTTTTGCCTAGCTAAAAACTTAGGTTCATAAAATTTTTCTTCGGTGATCTGAAACACTTCATTTAAGTTTTGAATGAAAAAGAGTTGATGCATTATCTTAGAGGATAAAAGGAGAGAGTTTTAAGTTTGTGTTTTTCTTTTCTGACAGAATGAGAAAGTCAGGTAGACCACTACTTTTACAAATAACCTTTACACAGGTAAGTTTAAAAATCAAACTCTCAAGTGCATTTCATGTTGGTGTTGGCAATAAATTATCAGTCTCAGCATAGGCAGTGGGAATAGAGTAGACTCTGTCCCCCCACCGCCCCAAGCCCCCAAGAAAACAAACCAAGAGAACCCCCAAAAAACCAACAACAATTTAGGGAGAAGGCTGGAAACGGCAGCTTTATTTGGTCCCTGTTACTGTTTTAAACAAAGGTAACCTTTTTTCTTTTTTTTAATTCAGTCTGAATGGGTAAGGAAGGGTTGTCACTCGCATATCTGTGTAATTGCATCTATTGAAGCATTGCCCTCCAACACTAGAGAGGAGTTTGTCACTTTCAGTTCTGAATTGACTTTCTCTAATTGTTTTCTGAGTGGACTATATGGCTATTCATGCAAATTGCAAAACGATGTCTGGAACTTTCTGACTTGATTTCATCCAGCAGCTTTGCCTGTCATATCGTAATCACACCTGGTAATACTGTAAATTTACTTTAGGTTTGACCTGCCCACAAATGCACACATGCACAAATCCATAGCCAGTAGCACTAAAGCTAATACATAGACAAGCTGTGCCATGCATAACCATAGTATGTCCTCATAAATATACAAGTTTGTCAGGGATCAGACAAATTAAATGCGGAGCATTTCAGAAAAGTGCCCATTTCCACAAAATCATTCACAAGACCAGTCATATCATCTCCTTCACAGTACCTAACAGAGCAGTCTGTTTCTGTTTGTTGTGTTTCCTTTCCCCATTCCTGTGTCTGGAGTCAATTGCGTGTGGGCTGCTTTGTGTTTGAGTTTACTCTGCCTTCACAACCCTTCTCACTCTTATAGCAAGGAAGACCCACACGATTGTGCTGTGTGGTTAATAATGGACCAGAATGCCGCTCCCCAGATTTATGTGGGATTGCTCACGCAGTGCATCCTCTTTTCTAAACCAACACATTGAGGGCTCCTTTGGCACACGTACAGCTTTACCAGGCAGCTCTCATTCAGCCTTTTGTATTCAGTGTGTTGAGCATGGTGAATACAGCTACTCTGCTGGCAGGTGATTACTGTTGGCTGTTGCTGGCTCTTGGGAGGAAGGAAGGGGAGGGGAGGAGTAGCAGTGTCTTGGTATATACCTTTCCTTTCTCATTCGTGGTCTTCATGGTTCTGAATGCTTCTGACTGATCTTCTGGAGAGAAGGTCTCAGTGAGGTTTGCTTGTAAGTTTAGGAACAAGAATTTTTTTTTTTACTCATTTGTTTATCTGAGTGCAGTATGGGATAGTTAAAGCACGGGTAGCTATTTCAGTTTTCAGCTAAGATTCTCTGGGGTTCAGCCATGATAATATTTAGCTCATGAATTTTAACTGTAGAAGTCAAAGCATTTCACAGAGGAGAGATATGTATCTCTATTGACAGGTATGGAGAGCCTGAGACACAGTGGCAAATTGTCCTGAGAGGGTGGTAGCAGAACCAGGAAGAGAGTCCAACTCTGCTGGGCACTGAGTCCATGGGTTCCCCCCACCAGACCAGATGGGACGGAAGGTCTCCAGCCTATTCCCCACTTCAGTTACATGCTGCTGTAGGGTAATAAAACTTGTGGTTGTGCTTAGAAATTCTTCAAGGGAAGGGGTTGAACTGTTACAATAGCAAGCATGCAAATTTGCAGTCACAGGAGCTGCAAATCTTACTAGTTTCCTGGAGAGAATCATACAGTTCCTTTGTGCATGAAGCTAAGTCCAGACCCCTTTGTGGCCTATCCGTGGGTAGTTTCTTATATTCCTTTTCCCTCCTTTTCAGCTAGGCCCCTTTGACCACACAATTACTGAGTCATATTAGAAAAGGCCCTGTCCACTGCGTACCCCTAGTTTTCCTAAGCACAGTAAGGCTCTTCTGCGCAGCAGTGTGTCTGTGATTGCACATCCACACAAAGGAGGGAGTGTAGAACTAGCACGCTACCTATTTCTCTCTTGTCATCTCCTGTGAGAAATTTCCCTCCTAATGTTACTGTCCCCTTTCTGTCTTTTGATTCTTCTTCCAAAAAAGTTATTTAACTTTTTTTTAACAGTCCAGTAGACAGTTAAGGTACAATGTGTATTACTTTTGGCACATGAGTGGGCTCAGTGGGCTGCCATGGTAGCTGAGGTCAGCACAGTGATGTGCTTGTGCAGTGAGACTGGTGTGTTCTACCTTACTTACCAAGGGCTAAAAGCATGCACACAGTCCTTAGTTGTACCTCAGCTGATTTATATGGTACCCCAGTCATGTTTCTAGCCCCTCAGGTGACATTCATTTCTCTTCTTCTCCTTCCTCTTCATTCTTCCCACTCCCAACAGTGCTCTTCACAGTTGGACCTCAGCAAAATTTGCTCTGTTTCCTTAGGACATTGAAGACTACAGCATCTCATTGTAGGTCAGGTTCAGCAACTACAGTATTTCCCCTCTGAACTGCAAGTCCCGTAAAAAAATTGGTGTTCTGTCATTTAGTATGCCTGTGCTACAGAGTGACTGATGTGAATTTACAGTGCAGTCTCCGCTTGGTCTGTAGTACCTTTTTTTCAGTCCCAAAGAGACGGGGTGTAACTGAGGTTGCTTGCCCAACTGAGGTTACTAAAGGGATGGTAGTAGTCTGCTTCCTATATGCAAACAAATCTGTAAACAGCTTCAGGGATTGGCTGCATTTTCTGATCACATTGGTGGTGATCAGTTTGGATTGCTTTTCACCCAGTTCAAGGAGTAGTAGGCAGAGAGATTTTTCAAGTGCTCTTAGTTGTTCGTTGAACCGTGACTGCTTATCAACCTTGACTGTACCAAATCTGGCACTTTCCTTAGCACTGGTCTGATAATTCTAAACTGCTGCAGGAAGTTACTCCTCTAATGTAGATTTCTTTCCTGTTTTTATAGAAGCATAGAAAGTTGCTAATGACCACCAGCTACTGTGTCTTTTCAGAATGCCTTCTTTTATGAAAACCTGACTGAAGTTGTTGTTCTATAATAAATCTTAATTATGCAGAAGGTATTTGTGACCTAGCTATTAAATGCTTAGGGGTTAATTGTAGACTTCCTATCTAAGGAATCTGTTGATTTCAGTGGGTACTAGGAATGTATTAAAGCTGCGGGACTGAAGTAATAGTTGCTGACCATCAGGCAATTTGGTTTATATTTTGGAACCACTGAAATGCAAGTTCTAAAGACACATTCTTCCCCTGCTATATATTGCCTTCCTAAACCCTAATTAGAAGCCTGCAACACATTTCTAGTCCTTAGAAGAGACATTTGTTAACTTCATATACTGTGAATAGTCTTTGTCATTTCAGCAGCTTTATACAGACTTCAAGCACCCCCCTTGAAAAATTGAAACCCTACAGCAGCATGTGACTGAAATGGAGAAAGGGCCTTGGTCCATATTTGTTAATGAGCCTTGCACACTATGGGATGGAGAGGCAGGCTTTGCATTTCATGCTGCTTGGGAACCTTTCTTGATGTCTATGTACACATTGAGGGGTTAGGCACAGTATCTTGGTGGCAATCCTAGACTGACCGAAAGAAATGAGAAAAGAGCAACTCTTCGTAGTTTATAGGTGGTCAGCTGCTTACTGGCTGCCCAGATCATGGTTTTTTTCCAGCTGTAATGTTAATGTACAGCTTCACAGAAGTGGAGTCAGTGATCGGATGCTTTCCTTACAGTAGGGAAAAGGGGGAGCTTGACACAAGCCATCTACATCACTGAAAAGGTGCCTGTTTTAAGAATTCTTCTGTGATCATGCTCAAGAAGCCAAATGCAAGCAAATTGCACCACGTAACATTTATTCCCCCCATTCTCCCTTGTTTCTTGAAATTGCCATTTGTCTTAAATAATTGCAGCTAAGATATTTCTGGGAGTTGTGACATCTTCTTAAGGTGGAGTACCTTTGCAGACACTGGCATAGAAGTAAAGTTTGTGAAGTAAAACGAGGAAGATTAAAAATAGAATCAGTGTCATTAATACATTGAACATCAAAAACCTTGTTTCTGTCATTCATTTCCTTTTGTATGTGACGTGTATGCCAGGATTGTCCATCTTGTTCATGAGCAGTGCCAAAAATTAGTATTTTCTTCAGGTTATGCATCTTCCAGTGTAGGCATTTTGTTTGAGATGCTCTAATTTTTTTTTTTTTCTTGCTGTGAGTGCTTCCCTTTGAAGTTGTTACTTTGCTCACTGCTGGCTGATTGGTGCAAGCCTGAACAACAAACACGACTGACTTGAGCATTTCTGCAGCTCTCTTTCAGCAGGGATATTCAGGAAGATGGTGAGTGACATAACTGGTTACAGCTGGCAGGCTGGCCGTGCAGCAGCCACAAGAAGCTCTCTGTTGTTACAGGGAACAGAGGCCTGCTGTGCAGTCCTGGCTGAGGAGGCTTTCAAAGGTGAGCTGAAAGCTGTACTGTACAGGAAATTGGGCAGGGAAGTGGGGTTGGGCTGATTGTGGTCATTAATACCCTTGTAATGAGGGGCCTGTAAGAAGTGTTAGCAGCTGTGATGTCCCTTGTGCAGTGCCAGTTCAGTAATGTGAATGTGACATTTCAAGCAGCTAGTACTTGGACTTAAGCAGAGGGGACGGGAGGTTTCTTATGAGGCAGGTATTAATTGCAATGTTTGAGAGAATGTGTGATGGTTGAAGTACTCCCTTGTGTAAATGGGTTCAATAATGTTGTCTTTAATAGAAACCTGGAGAGTTTTGTGTTTATTAAATCATTCTGCTGGAGAACTGAGTTCCAGTGACAGGCACTGTTGGGCCAGATAATTGTGTGTCAGTTTGGCTTCTCAGCCCCTGGTATTACTGTACCACTCTGGGTGTTGCTTTGGAACTGGTATATACTTAATTCCCTAGCATATTAGCAGTCTCTTTATTTAATTCCAAAATGTAAGATCAGATAATGACTGTTATAAATGCCAAATTTTGGATTGCAGGGGTGTGTGTGGATTTTTTTGTTTTGCTACGTTCCCTTTAGTACTTACTCATGTTTCCACAAACTCTGGTGATTATTAAATGACTGTGGTAGGGAAAATAAAACTTTTCCAGTGGACATAGGACTCAAGTGCCATAATGTCAGAAAATAGTGCTGATTTCTGCCTCCCCCAACACCTCCCACCCGTAAGTTTTGAACTAAACCTTTTAAACCGATACCATGTTAGTTCTCAAAACAAATGTCTATAAGCATTAAATTTTAGATTAATAAAGACAACTTGGAGTAATCCTCACTTGACCTGAAACTGTTTACAAACCAGTTGCAGTTCCTAGTTAAGCTGTTTCCTTCCTTTCTTTTGCTTTGGTGTTAAAATAATGGCATGCAGGGAAGATCTGTTCACATTCAGAAGAAAAACTTAGTGATTTTTTTTTTTTACCTAATTCACATTTCTGAATGTTACTTTGCTCATATGGCATGGCTTTTTCATATTTGAATATAATAGGAGTGTTGCAAAAGGCGAAGATACTAAGGAGAAGTGCTGTTAACAATGTCATCAAATATTGCTAAGTTAGCATAGGAGATTCCCCGCTGCCCCCCACGTCATTCTCGGTAAAGAAGGTGGAATTTGATAGTTCTGGAAGTGTGTGGTATATTTAAGGAACCACCTTTGGTGTCAGATGAACCTCTAGGTTCCCTTTCAGCAGTAGTGCATTTGTGAAGGAATATGGTGTCTTGCCACTGCTCCAGTGGAACTGTTTCCTTTCCCACACTGCTCTGCTTTGCCCCTGAGCACAGGGTTGGAAAGGGGAATTGCAGATGGGCTTGCCACCTAATGAGAAGTGGAATGAAGTAGTAAGTGTGTCTCTTTCTTACAGACTTTTTAGTTCTTAAAGATAATGACTTTTCATTTTGTAGCCTGTTCACAGAAAGGTGGGTTTTGTACCTAAACTGCTGACTTGTTTTTAAAATCTGCTTACTAAAATCAGAGTATGTGTGTATCACATCACTGTGAATTGACTTGCAGATGAACTTGCACTATAGGTTAAAACACACTTTCTACCTGAGAATTTTAGTGTGTTGGTGTACTGGGGAAGGGCTATTTCTGGTTCTGTTTGCCTTTTTTGGTCAGTGGAAGGTTAGTTAGAGAGATGCTGTCCTGTTATGCCAAAGTCTTTAGTAGAGAGGTAAAGGTGCCATGAAATTCATATTAGAGGTGGGTGAAACTTTGAGAAAACCTTTTCTGTTTTAAAAAAAATCTTTAAAACCTGTGGATTTTTTTATTACGGCATTTCTTTTTCCATCTTTAGTCCTCTGAAAGAATTGAGTATAATCAAATTTACAGTGGATGTTTGGTGGTTTTCAAAACGGGCACCTTGAGTAATTGGAGAGCAAAATCTTTATTAAATAGGAAAAGGAAGTAGTAAGAACAGGAGCAGAAATGAGGTTCATTAAGAAGTAGAGGTAATCTGAAATCAAAAAAGGAGCTATCACTGTAAAGCATCATGACTTGGCTGGTGTTGGATTGGGACAAGAGATGGTGTGAGAGACTCCTAAGTAGCAAACTCAAAGGCTGAATGGCTTGCCATGTGAAATCTGGTACATGGAAAGGGGGAGTTGGGGCATACATTTCTGTAGTGTTTTGGTTGTATGTTGTGGTTTTCCTCCTTGGAGTCAGAGGTAGCAACAGCGACATGAGTTGGCAGACCATAACTAGCTGCTCATCTCTTCGACAGGTCTGGTTGGAGGTATGTTCTCATGCTTTGTGCTATTCAAAATACAATGCTAGCACTTTCTCCTACTTAGTTTTTCTAAGTGGCTGTGAACAAGCCTTTTCAAATAGCAGTTTTGGAAGACAGCAGTTACACTGCAATAACAAAGGCCTACAAGGCCATAATAAAGGCCAATAAGGTATTTAAAATAACAATTTGACATGGTGAAAAGCCTTATTGTTGCTTTAAGAAGACTGAAAATCTTCTGACAATGTACGAAAACTGATTTACAGAGAGAGAAGTATGCGTTTGTAGTGACCATGGGACTGAACACTTGCTTTGGGGATTTGACAGGAATGGTTTGCAGAACAGAGAAATAAAAAGCATGTGTAGTAAGCATACAGTTACATTTGGTGGCTGGAATGAAAAACAAAGCTTTAGCTCTTATTTTAAGGTT
This sequence comes from Haliaeetus leucocephalus, assembly GCF_000737465.1. Classification (NCBI taxonomy): domain Eukaryota; kingdom Metazoa; phylum Chordata; class Aves; order Accipitriformes; family Accipitridae; genus Haliaeetus; species Haliaeetus leucocephalus. The sequence continues at coordinate 223,591 of NW_010972616.1, forward strand.
CTCTGCACTTTTTTTTTTACTACAAAAATTGTGATTGTTTGTTTTGCTGAAGTTGTTCTCTTCTTCAGTGATAAGTGTGCTTTTAAGCATCTGAAAATACCTATGGAAGTCAGAGAGCAGCCAGACATATACCATGTTCTACCTCTCTGTTGGTATCCTTACAGAGTTTTTTTCTTTTTTTTTTTGTTAGTTTGTTTTAAGCCGAAATAATTTATGACTGTGCTAGTAAGCTTTTCATAGTGAACTGTATACCCCATAAAGGAAATGGGAGAGGCAGAAGAATAAGACTAGGTGTGTAGTGAGTAGTGAGGAAAGGTATTTTTCATTGGATTTGTTTAGTGGTTTATGTAGGCTGCGATAGTATTATTGTGGAAGAAACCACAGTGTGTTATTAAGTATAGTGTGGAAGAAACCAGCACTGCAGAAGCATGTGATTAGGCATTTCAGCACCCAGTGTGTAGTGTAAGTTCTCAGCTGAACAGGGAGTAGGGTTCTTCAGATTTTGTCTCTGTTGCTTACTCATCACGTGACTGTGAATAAGTTGCTTCATTTTCATATTCTTCCTGCATTCTGTACATGCATATATCTTAAGTGCCGTGATGTAGTTTTAGGAAAGGTGCTAATAGACCAAACTCTCTCCTTCCCTTTCACTTGTTCCCTCTCTTCCATTTGGAGTTTTGACGAGTCACAGCTGGAGATGGAGCTTTGCAGGCGAAGGTCTCAGTCTTGGTTGTGAACCTTTTTCCCTTTTTAGTTCACTGGTGTTTAAGTGCTCAGGTTATGTCTCCAACTTCTCAGCCAAAGAGAGCTGGCGTTTAAGGATGCCACAAGCCCCTCTGCTTGCTTACCATCCCAAGAACTGTTGGTAGCTCACATTCACCTTGTTGCTAGAAGCAGCCATGGATAGTAGAAAATACCTAGTCATGAAAGGAGTGAGCAGGGATCTGTGTCCTGGTATGGACAGTGGGGAGAAATACAGCCTATTCAATATGAAACTTGATAAATTTGTGAGGGAGTTTGGTTGTGATACGTGTTTCCCAGCAATCTCTGCTCAACAGGCTAGACTGTTTATTATGTTCCTAAATTAAAGTTTTGCAACATCTTGTGACATAATCACATCAATGACTTAGAAAAAACTACTGGAAAATTTGCGTTTTATTCAGAACTGAGGATCAGGTGGAAATGCATAATCACCTTTTGCTAGTTGCTATAGATTGAGCAATGTCTGTGTTAGAATATGGAAGCAGTTTCTACTTCTCTTCTGTCAAAGGCAAAGGTGAGTTATAGAAGGCCTGATGTTCCTGGTTTAACTCCTGATCTTGAGCTGGGGTGCTGATACCTTTTGCCAGAAAAATCTGTCAGTAGAAAATTTTGTTTATTGCATGTGAGAGTAAGGTGGGTAGTTATAATTTTAAAAGCACATAAAAATAGCCAGTTCTAAAAAAGATGAGTTTTACCTTGTTCTTTAGTTAACTTCTGATTTCTGCTTAATAAAGTAATATGGAATATCTCACAGCATACTGTGAACTAGAATGTATTGTGAAGTCACTAAAAAAAATCTTGTCAATAAGGAGAATTGGGAAATGAAGCGTTGTGCCAGAGAGATGTAGAAACAATAGAGGGAGCTTGGAATGAATTCAAGTTGCAAAAACAAGGGGGAGACCAATTAAATCATCCTCACCAATTACTATAGTGGTGTGAGTGCATACACTCATATAGTATCCTGCTATGACTGTCTGCCAGATATCTGACCTTATCTGTGGGGGTGTCGGGTTCTCCTAGAGGCTGACCCACTGATTGCAGTGGGTGTGGGCGGGATGGGGGGAGGGAAGGAGTGTGTGTGTGTGCTATCTTGTCCACAGCATAAACAACCACCAGCAGATCTGTGTTAAACTCTTGTAGTGCTAAGACTGCACAATGACATTTACCAGCTTCTTGTGGTTGTAACTGAGAGCTGAGAGAAGCATTAACTCAAACAGGTACCTAATTTCTGACATAAAATAGATTGTGCAACAAATAGTAAAATATAAACTAGGAAAAGACAATAAAAAATGTCACACAGATACAAGACCTCCTGCCTGCACACACACAAATTGAAAGTGCTATTAACATAGATATTTCTGTTTCCCATCTTTTTTGTTGTGTTAGAGAAGCAAAGAAACTTATTTGAACTGAGTTAGTTACAGAGCTTGCAGGGGATAACCTCCTGTGGTGGTGTTCTAATTAGTTGTGAGGTTCTCTTGTATCTCTGAAAGGTTAGATTTTGTTCTTTATTTGGAGACATTGTGAATAGAAACTTTGTGTAGTGCCAGTTAAGATAGTTTGGACCAGATGCATGGTAAAGGAACAGTGCTTTCCTGAGCACCGGTGTTTTGTAGAAAGATATGATGTGAGCTAAATTCTGCATGAAGGTGAATGAGCAAAAAATTCTGGGCTTGTGAAAGCTATATGATAGGTGATTTTTAAATTTGTCCAGCAGTTACTGATCATGGTGGTTCTAATTAGTTATAAAATGTCTTGGAGTAAAATTATAACTGAATTGGCTTAAATTTTATGTCACTGGAGACAAAGTGTCAAAATTTCATGGAAATTTCTGTTTGTATTATAAGCTCATCCAGTCAGGACCTGTATCTTCCCATGTTTTTGTAGAGTGCCTTGGACTGTACAGAAATGTTATGGGGCCTCCACAGGCTATCACTGCATAAATAATATGATTTGATATCAGTCTGACCTAATTTCTCACCATCACTGTGTCCTTTGCAAACTGACTTTCAATATAGTAGCTGATTACTGTTAGTATCAGTGTGAGTGCGTGGTGGTTTGTTACTGTTTTGGTAGCACCATTCTGTCTTGGAAAGCATTTATCTCAAAACTGTGTTATAGCATCCAGTGGGGAAAACCTGTGGATAATGGTTCACAGAGTCAACTGATACTCTTAGGGGAAAAATGGCTAAGATTTTGAGCAGTAGTGAGTGCCCACCCCTCATATTAGTAATTGGTACACCAGTGCATACATCCAGTCATACCCGGAGAATACCACCTGTGCTTTTGGCAGGGGTTAAGTTGATAGGTGGTGAGGGAAAGGGGTGAGAAAAAGGAATGTTCTCCATCAGCAATAGTCATGAAGTGGAGAATGTGACTGAGATTTGGCGTTTTTTGTTAAACATCCTGTGGAACAGTGTGCAAGGTGCAGATGATGACCCTGGGAGTCTGCCTTCTGCCGTCTTCCCTAGAAATTGAAAATGGGTTGCTCTGGATGCTTATAAAGATGGTTGTCATTAGCACCTTTATGTAGGAGACAAGGGTTACATTGTATGTCAAATACAACCTTTAGAAGGTGGAAGAAAAATTGAGAAGCTGAAGCTGAATGCTTTTGGGTAGGCAAAACAAAATCTTCTATTGTTGAGATACCCCCAAGCTGTCATTGAATTTTTCTCTTCTTGCCTTTAAAGTTAGACTAGCATAATCATGAAATAATGTCAAAGTTTGTATCCATTTGCTATTCCAGCATAAGTATGCTATTCACATGCCTTTAAGATGTACGGCAGAGAGAGCATACACTTCCACAGCCATGAAGACGCAGACACCTTCCTTCTCTGTGGAGGCAGTAGCACATGCAGGTATGATTGGCAAAAATGAGAAAATATTGCAAAAAACATTTGAACAAAGGGTTTACTTTGAAGCTTAAGATGAGATAGTGAAAGTTTGGGGTATTTATGAAAGTGAGTGAGAGAAGGAAGGGTCAGGGATGCTTTAACAGAATCCTATTTTTACAAATGAGCCAGCAGTGAATTTGCAACAGTAGTAGTATTTATGGCACATAAAGACTAGCCAATTTGCATCAGTAAAACTAAAGAATCAGAATTATGTAGGCAAAGCTGTAGTATGGAAAATGGGGAGGAAACTACTTCCTTTTTTAACCAACCTTTTACTGCAGGCTGGAACTGAGGGGAAGAAAACATCATATACCTTGAACCTACTGTGTTCTGCTGCAGCTTGGTCGATCCCTCTAGCAATGCTGATGTCTTGAAAAATGGATAACTTTTGAAAGTATCTTATAATTGCCTAAACTATGAAAGCAGCAGTAATCCTAGCTGTTAGATAAGACAGTGAAGTGTGTGGTCCTTTCCTAAAGGAGATGCTTTTCAGTTTGTGACTGTGCTTGGCTTTTAGGATCAGTGCTCGGTTGTGCTATATTCAGCACCTTGTAATACAGGCTATTAAAAGCAGTTACACTTCACCCACTTACTGTCTTTCATGTTGGGTGCAATATGTGGATATTGATGGCAAAATGCAAAACTTCTCACTTGTTGATCTGCCCTTGTGACAGATGATTGCTTTGTTGATATATGCATTGACTCCCTCAAAGTATAAAACACTGAAAACAGTATTTCTGCAAATTGCACAGAACTACTGCTTTCCATAGAAAGAAGAGGCTTCTTGGGTGTGACTATTCTTTAAAATAAGCAAAACTAGTAGAAAATTATTAACTGATACTTAAGCTTTCATTTAATCATTAGTTTTCTGCTTGCAGATCCGATTAGTCTTCTTCCCAGTATGTTTTTCCTTCCATATCTCTTTATCATCTGTTAGTGAGAACCAATGTAGAGTAAGGTTGAGTCAGGATGACTTTATCCTGTGCAAATGCAGTGCACCCCAGCAAAGAGAACTATGCAAAATCCTGTTTCTCCCTTGAAAACCTTGAGCTCCCATCCCAGTCAGGCAGTACTGTAGCTTCTTGAGAGTTGAAACAATTGCAGCAAGCTCTTGCTTCTGCACTGGGCTGATTTCAAGTTTTTTAATGAAGTGTTTCATAGGGAAGGGCATAACTGAAATATCTATTGCCATTGCTTAGGATTCTGGCTTCCCTTGTAAGACTCATATCAAAAGCTTGAAAATTTCTTTACTTCTAGGAAAACATACTTTACCATATAAGAATATTTCAGCAAATAGCTTTTTAGGAAAACAGTTTACTAGTGTAAGACTTGCAATAAGTTTTACTTAGAAACAAAGTTGTCACTATATGATACATTGCTCAAACAAACCAGGTAGCAAGTCTGTTAGTAATCTCTAGGTCTGTCACATTTTGGAAAAAGCTAAGTGCTCCCTACCATTTAACCCCGTGTAATGTGTGTATAAACATACCTAACTAATATCTCTATTGAGTATGATCTCATTCCATTGCTGCTAATTGTCTGGTGATAACTGCAGGTCTTGGGCTGTGATCTAAGCACATGTTGGATTTGCCGTGGACATTCATTGTTTTAGTAACGTGACAAATTGTGTGCTGTTCAGAGAACCCATACTCTAAATATTTTGTGATTTTTTTTTTTTAAGTGCTCACCCTTAACTTTTTGGGTTAAAAAAAGCAACCCTTATAGGTTTATTATCTTTTAGTTGAGAAAATTGTTTCATATAAATCTGCTATGTCCATAATTATTACAGTTTGTCACTGATGCTTAATAATACTAAAACTGACAAAATGTATGCATGTGGTTGTGTGATATATCTCCAAGTGTTAGCTCAGAATTTTAAGCTTGCTTTGACAGGAGTGGTAGAAAATGTCAGGTAATTGCTGCCTAGAAGGCATGTTATATTCAAAGCACCTTAGGGGCAGATGTGTGTGAAAGATCTGTTTGTTTTTGTTGACTTACTTTGTGACTTTTGGGAATGTTGAATGTGAGGCCAGACTCGGGTTCAGCTTAGTAAAGTCTAGCAAAATGGAAGCTTTTTATGGACAGAGGCATGTCTTAATGGTAGTCAGCAGTCCTTGCATCTGTTCCTCACTCTGCCACTGATTTGGTGGATGACTTGGAAGAAGGTGTTTCACCCCCCACCCCTGAATCCTCTTTAAGTTGGTGCCAATAATACTAGCTTCCTTGGTCAAACACTTTGAGGTAAACTAAGTTATTACTACGTTTGTCTTGACGTGGTTTAAAATTGCCCCTCATTTCCTGTTCAGCTGATTACAAATGTGATTAAATTCCATGTTAATGTCATCCTTATAGTGAAACACTGCTCCTGCATACTTTTTTAAAATTGGTGCTCCTGTATATATTCAAGGACCTTTTATCTTTTTAAAACAATGTACCTCTCCAGTGATCTGCAAGCAGCTTTTGTTGGTTTTTTTTTTGGTCGGGGTTTTTGAGTTTTGTTTAGTTTTTTCAGGTGGGTTGAAGGACTGTGGGTACTAACATGTACCCGGCATGCAATAAACAAAATAGGATTTTACAAAATAGTCATGGGATTAATTATTAAACAGTAATTAAGTTGAAACTTGATAATTAATGTAAAAGAAAATAGCAAGGCTGGACTATGCTTGCCTAAAGACACTAAAAGATGCTAATGACCTGTTCATTTGTACTGATGGGATGAAAATTAAGTGAAATCCAATGTTTCTTTGCAGTTCTTGGGTTCTCCTTAGTTTTAGTTCACTTGTAAGAGTGGAATTTCATGTGACTACAAACCTTTTTTTTTGCCTTTTTTTAGAGCACTTTTTCATGTCTTATATCACAGGTTCAACAACAATTTTACAGAGTTGTTTCTTAAGTTGATTCTTCACCATCTTTCCATGCTTTTCTCCCCAATATTAAGATGCTCAGTATACGCACCAGCTGTAGGTTGTATTGTAGAGCTGTTTTTCATAAGCGATGTTATGTAAACATGTAAAGGGAAAATTGTGCTGTTTAACTTGGGCATTAATTTTGGTGGCTTGACTCTAGTATGAAGGAGGCAGAATTACGCTTCTTCAGAAAACAGTTCAGAAAAACAAAATTAGTTACTTACCTTTCTTCATTTTATTTCAGAGATGCCTGCAATAGATATCTGCAGCAGTATTTCAGAATAAATAAGGAACCTTAGTGCAAAGACCTTAGTTTGAATAAGCCACAGATACAAGTTCTCTGTATGTTGAGAAACTTACAGGGAGAGAGAGAGAGGCTACACTGTACTTGGGATCCTATAAAACAGGACAGTGATGACTCTGAACTCAATGGGATATCTGCAGATAAGGAGAAACAATGATGATTTATGTATTGTATAGAAGAAGGGTAATATAGAGAGCAGCAAATACTGTCATAGAAAGTCCTCAAACTGCACAGTGAGCTGCTCATAGTTTGCTCATGATCCAAATCCACAAAAATAAGTATTTGAGGTACTGTAGACTTAAGATGCTGTGTTAGGGAAAACAAAACACATGGAATTCAGTAGAGCAGCATATTTTGCCAGAGGAGGAAATAATATCATAAAGTTTCCCAAAAGGAGTTTATTAATCTCTTCTAAATGATAGCTTCCAATTTCAAGCTTCTATTAGTTTGAGTTGAAAAGAAGCTTTCTTTTTACTGTTAGTTATGTTACTGATGAGAGGATAAATGAATAAACTTTTTAAAAGATCAGAATGACTGTGGTTGGGGACAATACACTGAATAAGGCACGTAACTTCTTACATGTAATATGTCTTAATATCACTTTTGTTTCTGCAGCTACTCATATGAAGTAATAGTACAAGATATTAGCCAGTGACTGAAACTTTCACTTGGAGGATATTTGAGTAACAAAAATAATCAGTGCCCACATGCCTTTCTACAGAGGCATTTTTCTAGCTGTGGCCTAGCTTCAAGGTCCAAGGGGTTAAATGTATTCTTAATTTACTGCAACAGCTGGCTCAACCAGGGAAAAATGTGTAGGTGCCAAGGAAACTCTCACAAGTTGAATAAGCTACTAGCCTCTGGGAATTTAGTCCTGATACACATGGTACATATTAGGGGCTCTTGTGGGAAAATTCTATTTTATAGAATGTAAAGGAAAAAACAGTGTAATTCACAAGATGATCAGAATACAAATGCTTTGTTAAAGGAACTTTTACTGTAAGCAAAGAGCAGACAAGTAGGGGATCAAATTCAGTGGGAACAGATGAATTAAAATTTAGGTTATACTACAAACAATGTATAAGTGAATCTTAACCAGCATGGCTGGCTAGAAGAAACAAGTAAGCCTTACTGCTTTCCTTAAGGACCAAGGCTTTTTTCTCATTTTTGCATATCTCCATGAAAGCCAGCCAGTTTCAGTAAAATTTGACAAAAGAGATGAGAGTCTTGAGGACATTAAGTTTTTCCATATTTTATGAAAACTGGTACCTGGTGGAGGGGATGACAGACCCAAACTAGTGCCACTGGTGAAGGACAGGCAACGCAGAGGTTGATACTGGTCTTTTCTCCTGGCCCTTTTACTGACCTATCAGTCTGGATACACATCAGCACTAGCTAATTCCTCCTCAGAAATGTGGGAGGCTGACTGGTTATTCTGCCTGGTGAGAAGCTGGAAGACATCCCTGGAGAGGACCCTTGGGAATAGGTGATGATGTCCAAGGTACCTAGGTAACACACCCATACTAAATCTGTACGAAGTAACTCTGCTGCTTTGAGAACTGCTTGTTGCAGTTAGTCAAAGCAGAGACTTTCCTTCTCCTTCATGTAAGGCACTTAAGCTTTAATGGCTTTGATTCTTTTTTCCTCTTGTCCTCCTGTTGTGTAGCCACAGTCTGACAATGTGATGGAGGAAAGAGTATTACAGGTCTGTTACATTGTGTGAAACCTTGGAGGCTAAGACACTGTGTAGCTTTTTTCTGTAACTTCCAAAAAAACATGCTGCTTTCTTGTAATGTTAGTTTTCTCAGAATGGGTCTCAGCAGATCTAGGGAAGGAGGAACAGACTATTCTTTCTCTGGAGTCCTTTTCTAAACGCCCTCAGAGGAAGAAGAGTAAATTTTGAATCCCTTTCTTCTGAATTTCTGTTCTCAGGGTGGAGAGAAAGAATGAGGAACAAAAGTGTGAGCACAGTTTTTCTATCTGTCTTTGCCTTCTGATGAAGCCAGTTAACTGCTGCTGGGAGTAAGAGGATACGTGATCCCTTTTTATAGAGAATGTTAGCTAGAACATGTGTCACGTGTTCAAAATATCAGTATTAGTAACATCCAGAGGGAAGCAAAGCAAGAGCTTTTCTGAGGGTAATAATGATCACAGTCAAAGACAGAGGATGAGTGTGGGGAGGTAGAAAGAATTGTTGGTAACTCCATATCTGCATGTTGCTCAAGTGAAAAACTATCTAGAAGAATTAGAGCCAAAAAAATCTGGGTGAATTTAATTTGGTAAGAGATTCCCAGTCATAACCCTTAATCTGAATTATTTCCCAGTAGTTTGATGGGTGCCAAACTATAACTGGCTCCACCATTTTTCTTTTATAGTAATCTTATTGAAAAGTGTGGTGAAAAAGATCCCTCTTTGTGCCTCCTGGGAGCAGACAACATGAAATGAATGACCTGTCTTAGTTCAATGCATTAAACTAAAAAATAAAGGGTTTGTTTAGAAATCTAATAAGCAACTCCTGTCTCCTTCAGTTGTTAAATAAAATTGTTTCCAGAGGAGGAAGTGGGATATTAGTGAAGCTTTTACACTATGTTCCCAAAGGACAGTGTTTTCAGTCACTACCTCTGTTCTAGGAGAGACAACCAGAATCGAGTCTATTCTGTGCCCCCTGAACTCCCAGCCACAAACTGAGGGACCAAGAATGTTGAAAACAACGTTTGTATAAAACAATTGTTCGGGTATTTGGGGGACCCTGGAAGAAGATAGGAGAGACAATCCAAAGGTTGTTTAGCCTCAGATTGGGGATCCTAATGCAGGTTTAGCGTCCTGGATGCGTTGGATGGATAGACTTGGAGTCCAGACATCACATTTCCTATACAATTGTGTGTGCTTTCAGAGGATAAAATGTATTGGTGGCTGTGAAGTGCTCAGTGTGGCATGGTGAAGGTTATCTGAACACCTAGAAGGGTCATAGCTATATTTCACATTACAACAAAGGAGACCTATCACTTTATCTTAACAAGCATATTTATTTTCTACAAGTAAGGAATAGGCTTGAACATAAACACTTTCACAAACTGTTTTTTGTAGGTTCACAGGCAAAATGAAGATGTTAAATACAGAAACATATTGGGCTTGGGCTGTCGTTCAACAGAAGTATCAAGGGGTTTTGTGTTGAGTAGCATTTTATTTAAAACACCTTCCTTAACCATGTTGCAGGTGTAACCAGGTTGCTAAAGAAATAGCAAATGTTGCTATGTAGGGAGGCATTATTAGCAGAATAAATAACATTAAGGGGATGTGAAGTTTAAAGGAGGAAGAAAAGATGAAAATAACAAAATAAGGCTTACCTTGAATTAATATAAGCTAATAACTAAACTCACAGTGGCAAGATCTAGTTGTAGGGAGGTGCCTAGAAAATAGATCCAAGAAGGAGTGGGGGCAGGCTGAGAAGCTTGTAGTAAACAGCAGATACATTGGTTTCTGTTGGATATATATAGAAACAGTTTCTGCAGTTTCTTTAGGAAAAGGGAGTGCAGAATACAGTGAGAAAAGTCACTCCAGCCTTGCTGCAAGGGGATGCAGACAGTTCTCCTCCTTCAGGGCTCTGCTGTGTGAGACCGTGGAAGGAAACTCATAGGAGAGCAAGGAATTGCCTCGTGGAGAAGGACTACAGCTTTAAAAGTTTGGTCTGAGACCATTATTAAAAGGAAACAGTTTGCCTTGAGGAATCTGGTGCTTTAGAAGGACTCATCTAGTGAGACCTGGTTTCATTATTCCGCATTAGAGATTACCTGAATATATTCAGAGCTTTTTGTTCTTGCTTTACTTTGTAGCCAGAGACTGTTGCTCAAAAAGATTAAGGTTATTAGTCTTTTCCAAAACAAAACATATAGCTTTATGGTATATGTTGGTTTCCAGCATTAAAATTGAGGGTGGGTAACAAGAATCTGTTCATGATAGCCCTGTACAAACTACTGTGAGGAAATTTAACTCTATCCCAGCCAAAGCCAGTACAGAAGTGCTATATGTCTGTTGTTTAGAAGCTTTAAGGTTATCCTGTGAAGAACACATCTGCTGTTGTATGTTCAAATCTGTAAGTCCATTCTGGGATGTCATAAGTCTGAAGCGCAGTGTGTTTAGTGCCACAGACGACTAGCTTCACAGCAGTAGTCCTGCAAAGCATCTCACAAAGATGGGATTAAAATTGGAAAGATGCTGAAGCTGATAACATGCTGCTTTCTGAAAGTGGCATAATTCCAGTGGCTTTAAATTATCTTTGTCATATTCTTGCACTTCTATATGTGTTTCCTATAGCTACCGTATGTATTTGTGGGGGCTTTGTCTCTGAAAGTAATTACAGGCTTGAAATACTCAAGTGTTCTGTGCTTCTGCACAGCTATGGTATGTAGAGCTTAAATGGATTAGGTGGTTTAAAGGATTGACAGTTGCAAGGCAATATTTACCAGCATGTACTGCTCAGTGTCCTCTTAAGGTAGCTGCTGTGTTCTGAATTCACAGTAATTGGTACTTATTATTGGGAACTGTTGTAGGAATCTTCTGAGAGAGAGTTCAGACTAAAAATTAAGAGAAATTATTCTTATCTGTTGCTGTAAGGCTTCATCTAGGGCATTGTAAAAGGGCATGCATGTTTGGGGTTGTCTTAAATGGCTAATTTTTCATGTATGTTGAAGCTGTGTCAGTGGCATTTATGAGCACATGATCGAGTACCCTATTTATGTTATCTCAATAAAGTGTGTCACAGATTTATTTTAACTCTTCTCAGTGGTGTTGCATTTCTTGCTTTTTAACACTCCTTCAAGGTTTCTCAGCTTTTCCTGATTCTTCTATTTTGTAAGAGAAGGGGAGGAGAAAATAAAATCTCAGGAGTATTGCAGCAATTCAGTTACCCAGAGTAACTATATTAAACTGCAGAAGAGCAGATACATAATTAACTGAAATAGCCAGTCATAGAGTTTACAGGATTCATACTGAGATTGCCTTGGCTCCTTGTGTTTGTAAGTAGGTTATAGTACTAAGTGATAGGTACTTAAAATGGAATTACAGTTTAAATGGTGTCCTTTTAAAATTCACGTTGTATGTTTCCTTCTACATTGATTTCCATTTGTTATTACGTTGTTAAGTTTAGGAAGTTATGTAAAGTCACCTGGCTTTCTTCATTATGTTCAGTTGGAGCATCTTGATAAAGATGTTTTCTTCCCAGTAGGCTAACTGTCGTGCATCCAGTCATTAATAAGTGTTGTGAATACAATTTCTATATTGAAAAATATCTCATTGAAAATCATTAAAGTCAAAACAATCTGCCTGTTTAATAAATAAGATTGCTGTCTGGTTTGGGTGTTCTGTATTCATTCAGTTCCATGGAATTTTTTTTCCTGCAGTATATCATGTCTCTGTGCTACTTCTCCAGCCCACCCTGACATTTTGCTTTGTTCTGAAGTCTACAAGTAAGAGTTGGTAGTGCCATCATTCTGCATTTGAGTTTTAGATTTGTTTTTAGACTGACTTTGCCATGTATTTTCTGTATTACTGGGCAGTTCTCCCAGTGTGTACCTCATGTTTTCCTGTGTACCTCATTTCTCTTCCTGTAAAGTGGGCATCCCTACTATCCTTCACTCTTGTCTCTGGTGTCTTAAATACATAAGCTTGCTCTATCTGTGGGAAAGCTTAAGAGTGTTTCATGGTCATGATTGTTCTTGAAGAAAAATTCATTTAGATAGGGCACTCTTTGCTCAGAGTGTTATTTTCATTCTGTCTTTACTTTTGCTCTTAACTAAAGCAAAAGTTTCCTGCAAGGAAAAGATATTGTTAATTTCTCCTTTCCCCAAAGTCTACTCTCACGCAGAAGGTGGTTTGATCTTTTGTGCTGTCCTGAGAGGAATGTAAACAGTTGGGGAGAATCAAGAATGTTCTGTTTCTACTTCTATGTGAACTATAATACAGCTTGCTTGTTTTTTATCATGCTGTCTTTTGTGTATATAAGTAAATATTTTTCATAAAGTAACTTCAGGACACTTCAGAAGGTAGTAGTGAGTTCTAAAAAAAGGGGGGTTTGCTATGTATGTTTTCAATGTGTCCTTTCATTGCTTCTCTTAGTCCTCCTTTTAATTGTTAACTAGGTTTTGCTTGGAGGACTCTCAAAAGTGAATCATTATTAAATAGCAGAGATCTGAGTGTGTGTCTCATATCTCAGAACCCACAGAAAGCCTATTTATCCATTCCTAGAGGTGACAACTGTGTGTCTGATTTGTTTCATCTCCTTCAGTGTTTCCTGTTATCTCAGTCTGTCTAAATGGCACCATATATTGACATGCAGTATCCTGGTAAACAGCCATGGAAGCATTTTTTAGTTTCTGAAGCACATGGCTGAAGTTCTGCTACTGACAGCAATTGGTTCCTGAAGACAGAGGTTGAAGTTGAGTGCTGGAACAAAAGCCTTCTTGCCCCACTTCACCTAACGGTTTTCTGAATGTTGCAGCTGCAAGGCTCACACTGGCACCTGTTACTGCTTCACTTCAGATTTTTGTACTTATGCACACTGAGAGTCTTCACAGCTTCAATTTTATTATTGTGTTTTCTGTGTAGTATATTGGATTCCACATGTGATGAGGGTTCTTCAATGCTCATTCAGCATGAGGCCGTGGATGGGCACATTTCTGACACTGACCTTGCTACTGAAAAGGGGTTTTTTTTGTGTTTATTTTTCTCAGATGACAGAGTAATTAGAAGTAGCCCTTAATATGGCTGGCAGCAGGGAAGCAATGGGGAATGCATGAGTCCTTCTGGGTGGTGTGGAGCAAGAAGGCAGACTTGGGTGCAGGCCCAGGCCAGGTGGAGGCTGTGTATTTCTGCTGCTGCAGGAGAGGGTGTGGGATGACAGAGGTCCAGCCCTCACTTGTATAAGCCCTGCCTTAGATGACAAGATGAGGGTGTATGCAGGTTTAGGGCAGATAGAGTGCTTCCTGAAGGGCATGGGCAAGGCAGAGTAGCATCTGCATGGGGGAACCCCCTTCCAGTGCCTGTAACCCCAAACCCAGAGCCTGCAGCTTTTGATGCTGCTTGGCCAACTTTTGGGCCAAATAAGGCTTTTCTGCTATTGTCTGTTCCATCTTCCTTGTCTGTTTACCCTGAATAAGGACGTGTGCTTTTTAGCCACAAGTTGTAGCTTCCTTACCATTTATGTGAAGAGGCAGAGGTCTTGACTTGATGACTGCACTTACAGGTTGCCATCCTTGTGTCTGGGTGCTCACTGATGGCTGCCATCTGTTATAAGTCTCCAAAAGTGCCCAAAGGCTCCTGTGTAACCTACCTGTAGTGGAGCTGTGGTAAATGGCAGCTGAACACCATGTTAAAGGAGGAACAAAAAAAGGGTGGAAGTGAGGTGTTTGGGGAGGCAATTTTCCTGATAAGTTGTCTAGCTTGGGAGTTCTAGCTCAGGTTGAAAGGCAATTTTAAAGAAAGACGACAAACAGATGCTGTAAAAATGAGGCAGTCAAACTTGCACCTGCTGTTTTGCCCTGTTTTATGCTTACCTGTTTGAAATTAAATTAATAGGACCATCTTGAATTTAAAAACAAACATCACCTGTCTTTGATATAACAGGGTACTTTTTAAAACACCTGATTGGTGGAAAGACTTGTCCGTCTGAAAACATACAGAAAAATGGGTGGGGAAGTTTGCTTAACATTTTGCTCTGATTTGTCTGCATTTCTCTAAGTGCTTCCCTTTCTCTTTTGGTTTATTAATTTAACAGTGGATTGCATGCACACTGTGCTTACGGGTGTTCTTTCTTGAAACCTATGAAGATCAGACTGGGAATAAAATCTAAGATGTATCTATTCAGACCATTTCCTGGGGCAATTGCTAGTTTAAGAAAACAACACAAAACAACCAACAAATCAAAAATTAGAAAGCTAAGGAGCCCCTGGAATTAAAAATACCAGATTTTGAAAGCCACGCTTGTACAGTTAGTTATTGTCAATCAAATCTGCTCTGGGAAATAATGTTTTGGGTAAATTATGTCCAAGCAAGGAGGTCTGCTTTGATATAGAAAAGTTGTAAGTGTGACTCCTTTTGAAAGCACCTGATATGCTAGCATGAAACACTGATTTCCATTTTGATTAATTTAATGTTCTCTAGGCAATGTGTACTCTGCTTCCAGAAAGAATTATAAATGAGTGTCAGCTGGGGGATATTTTGTTAGATTGAAGCAAATTGTCAGGCATACATAATTTTGCAGGTTTTAATTGCTTCATTTCACCCGAAGTAAATCATTACATTCCCTTCATTGAAACTGAAGTGTGAAGTGTTCTGGTCCTCTGCAGTCTTTGAGTCATGACCACTAATGAAACAATGGTAGGTGAAAGATTAGTGGTTTCCTGCATGTCTAGCTGCTGTCATGCACTTGAATTTTTGTTCAAGATGTTTACATTGAATTATTTGTTTTCTGCTTTTCAAGCTGTTATTTAATCAAACATGTGCCAGAGGAATACCAAGAGAAGAGAAATACATTGTAATGAGCAAAAGAAAAGATTAAAGTGATCGAGAGTTCAGATTCAGAAGGTCAAGTGATGAATTGCAAAAGGTGTTCTGAAGTCTTTTGCCCAAGCTGTTCACTGTGTTCATATTTTCTTTGGCTGGTTAGGCTTTGTCTGAATGTGTAATTATATCATTGAGTAGGTTTGAAGTCTAGTTGGATTGCTATGAGTGAGAACACAGAGTTCAGTACAAACCAATATCTCATTAATTCAGTGTTTCCTTATGTTAATTTCAGTTTAAAACTGGCAAGGAATAACCTGTGTTGGACTTGAGAAGAATTTTTCATGTTTTGCTCAGTCCTGGGTTATTTAAACTTCATAATCACAACTTAGCTGTTTTAGTGCAACTGTAATAAAGTAAACAAGGCCTCACTGGTTTTGAGGGAACAAAATCTCATCTAGAAAATTTGTCAAAGGTAATTTTAATTGTCATTTTACCATGCAATGTCTAAGCAACCACTTCACATTTGGCCATTTTCTTATTTCAAATTGACACATTTAATGAGATGAATTAAAGAGCTGTTGAAGGAATATAGGGAGGCATGAGTTTTCTCCTGGAAGTATTTTAAATACCTGTGGTATAGGCAACATCCTAGTCCAAGTCCAAAGACATGGAGTTTGTTCTTCAAACATACCATCAAACTTCAGAGTTACTCAGCAGTTCTTTAATACTAGTACAGTGTGACTGAATTCCTGTTTGATCAACTTGAAGGTGGAATGACAACCAAAGTTTAAATCATTTGTGTTGGGAAGATTGACACAGTAAAATAAGATCATTCAGTCATGAAAACTAAGCAATAAAAAACCTTCAGTACCTTGGTAATGAAGGCTAACAAGAGGAGAAGAGATGAAAAACAAAGTTGCGAGGAATGAGGTACAAAAACCACTCGGAGACTATAGATTGTTTTTAAAAGTGCAGTAAGTGCCACCTCTTAAGCTTTTGAGGATTAACTCAAATGTTTTTATTGATACAGCTGATTTGTCTGTGCATAGCTTTAAACATACTAGCATAGTATAGTCATACGAATTCTATCTATTATGCAGCTTAATTACCCTTTAGTTTTCAGTTTTGCAAATACAGTTTTCCACAGGATAACTTTGTAATGACATTTTTGTCACTTTGAAACACTTTTGAAACACTTTTTTGTTTCATTGATGTGTTGTTTGAAGTTCTTTTAAAACAGCTTTGTAGAAGCAGAACACATAGGTTAGGAGTATGGCATAATTCTTCACAAAACCAAACTTGCCTTTGCCAGTGATTCTGAAAATATTTTTCATGTGATAATGCTGTCTAAATACCGAGGCAAAAGTTTGGCATATTTGATAGCAAAAATAATGTTAGCAGTTTGCATGTGTTAAGGTCTATTAGGAAGCACTTTGCTTTTTCAGATCTGCAGAACTAAAACAGTTAAGAGCCCCAAAAATGTTCCTCCAGAATTATCAACAAAATTATTTACTTATTACCCAGTGCTTGCAACACAACAATGGATTTATAAAGATGTCACTGTTAGGAAAACTGGAAGCAATGCTGTGTGTTTCTTCCCTCAAACAACTACAGGCTAGGGATTACAGATGAAATGTTTTTATTCTATAACATATTGTCCTGGTTTTGGCTGGGACAGAGTTAATTTTCTTCCCAGTAGCTGGTACAGTGCTGTATTTTGGTATGAGAATAATGTTGATAACACACTGATGATTTAGTTATTGCTAAGCTGGGCTTACCCTAAGTTAAGGATTTTTCAGTTTCCCATGCTCTGCCAGCGAGGAGGTGCACAAAAAGTTGGGAGAGAGCACAGCCAGGAGAGCTGACCCAAACTAGCCAAAGGGATATTCCATACCATAGAATGTTACACTCAGTAAGTAAACTGGGGAGAGTTGGCCAGGACGAGTTGATCGCTGCTTGGGGACTGGCTGAGCATGGGCCAGTGGGTGGGGAGCAAATGCATTGTGCATAACTCGTTTTGGGTTTTATCTCTCTCTTTTTGTTATCCTTTTAATGATGTATTGCTATTATATATTTTATATATTTTATTTTAGTTCAATTATTAAATTGTTTCTTATCTTAACCCACAAGTTTTACTTTTTTCCCAATTCTTGCCCCATCCCACCTGGGCAGGAGGAGCAAGTGAGCAGCTGCATGGTGCTTAATTGGTGGTTGGGGTTAAACGGTGACACATACAAACAAGTAAAACATTGCTTATGTTTCAGTCAATAGCTTTCTGATTTGTTTTGTTGTTTGTTTTTTTTAAAGAAAAAAAGACCAATTTGCAAATGCAATTTTGTCCACTTTTGTTCCTGAAGTTTTTAAAAGAGTGGAGTTGAAAGATTGCAAAAAGAATGGCTTTCATGCTTAAGAAAGCAGTTTGCTTTCTTCGGCAAAACCGAGGATCTATCAAATGTGTATTTGGACAACATGGTAACTTTATTTGTATTGTTTTACAGATAACCACCAGATTAGTAGTGCCAATACAATCTCATGAATGTAGCATGTTTTTTTAAGGTGAGGATTTTTTAAGACTAATTGTTCACTTCATGCTGGAATTGGTCTAGAACAAAACCAGTTATTCAGGATTAGACCATGTGCCACTTAAAAGACTTTCTGCTTTTAAGGCCCAATCTATACTTCTTCCCCTTCCCTTTTCTGTTCTGTGTACAAAGGAGAGTTTGTCAGCTACATACTATGTAGTGCTGCAGAATTTGAGAAGAAACATATCTCTGGCTGGCTTTCAGGAAATAATATCTTGTACTTTTCAGTGTATCTGAAATGCTTGTACACTAGTGCATGCAGTATGAGAAACAAACAGTATGAACTGGAAGTGTTGGTCAGTTCCTAGAGCTATGATGTTATTGGTATTGGTGAGACTTGGTGGAATGAGTCCCAGGACTGGAGTGCTGGGATGGAGGGATAGGGGCTGTTCAGGAGGGATAAGCAGGGCAGGCGAGGTGGAGGTGTTGCGCTATGCATAAGGGAGAGGTTTGATTGTAGAGCCCTTAGTGATGATGTGGTTGAGAGCCTTTGGGTGAGGATTAGGGGGATGGAAAACAAAGCCGGTGTTGTTGTGGTGTCTACTATTGTTCACTCAGC
This sequence comes from Haliaeetus leucocephalus, assembly GCF_000737465.1. Lineage (NCBI taxonomy): Eukaryota > Metazoa > Chordata > Aves > Accipitriformes > Accipitridae > Haliaeetus > Haliaeetus leucocephalus. The sequence goes on from NW_010972616.1 coordinate 242,097, forward strand.
TGGGATAGCATTGATGATTTTTTTTTCTATGGGCAATTAGGAGAAATCTCTGGATCAGTAGCCTTTGCCCTATGGGAGTTTGAAACTTCCCAGACATCAGCTTGGAATACCAGACCACTGTGAAGAGCAGGTCTTGGAAATTCCAGAAATTTGTAGGGGATAACTTTGTGTCACAGGTGCTCAGTGAGCCAGCTAGGAAGGATGCCTTACTAGACTTGCTGTTTGTGAATAGACTAGCGGGGGATGTGATGGTAGGTGACTATCTTGGCTACAGTGATCATGAAATGGTTGAGTTTAAAATTTTCAGTGTGATAGGAAAGGAGGACAGCAGAGTTGCTACCCTGCACTTGAGGAGAGCAAACTTAAAGCTGCTCAGGGAGCTAGTTAGCAGTGTACCCTGGGAGTCTGCTTTTGAGGGCTTAGGAGTCCACGAGTGCTTGTCAGTCTTTAAGAATGACCTTTTAGAAGCACAGGGGCAGGCAATTCCGCTGTGTCCTAAGTCAAGCAAGCAGGGCAGAAGACCAGCTTGGCTGAACAGTGAGTTCCTTCTGGAGTTCATGAGGAAAAAGAAAATGTGTAATCTCTGGAGGCAAGGTCAGGCTTCACAGGAAGAGTACAGAGCTGTGGTTCATTTATGCAGGGAGAAGACACGAAAGGCCAAAGCTCAATTAGAGTTGAAACTAGCCAGTGTTATTTCAGATAACAAGGAGGGCTTTTTTAAGTATGTTAATAGTAAGAGGAGGTCTAAAGAAAACATTGGACCAATACTTGTTGAAGATGGTCATCTGACTAATAGGGATGAAGAAAAAGCAGAGGCATTCAGTGCATTGAGCGGGGGAGCAGGTGCCCACCTGCAGTCTGGGGAGGAGCCCACATTGGAGCAGGGGGATGCCCCTGAAGATGGCCGTGACTCCAGGGGAAAGCCTGTACTGGAGCAGTCTGTGACTGAAGATTGGCCTGTGGAAAGGACCCATGCCAGGGAAGTTTGTGAAGCTCATGGGAAGGACTCACATTGGAGAAGTTCATGGAGGACTGTCTCCTGTGGGAGGGACCCCACACTGGAGCAGGAGAAGAGTGAGGAGTCCTGCCCCTGAGGAGGAAGGAGCAGCAGAGACAAGGTGTGATGAACTGACCCCAACCCCCATTCCCTGTCCCCCTGCGCTGCTGGGGGGGAGGAGGGAGAGAGAACCAGGAGTGGAGTTGAGCCAGGAAGGAGGGAGGGGTGGGGGGAACGGTGTTCCAAGATTTGGTTTTTACTTTTCTTTATCCTTGTTTTGATTTGATTGGTAGTAAATTAAGTGATTTTGGATTTTCCCCAAGTTTAGTCTGTTGTTTTGCCTGTGACCGTAATTGATGAGTGATCCCTCCCTCTCCTTGTCTCAACCCATCAGCTTTTTTTTTTTTTTCTTTATCACACTGGGGGTGGTGGGGAGGAGTGAATGAGCAGCTTCATGGCCCTTTGTTACCTGCTGTGCTTAAACCGTGACAAGAAGCTAGTGGATGTTATGGCAGGACCCCTCTTGATCATCTACCAAAGGTCTTGGGAGTCTGGGGAGGTCCCTGTTGAGTGGAAGCTAGCCAACATTATTCCTATCTACAAAAAGGGAGAGGGGGAAGACCCAGGAAACTACAGACCTCTTAGCGTAACCTCAGTTACTGGAAAAACGATGGACAAGATTATACTGGGTACTATTGCAAGGCATTTAAAGAATAATGCAATCATCAGGCAAAGTCAACGTGGGTTCACAAAGGGAAAGTCCTGTTTAACTAATTTGATATCCTTCTGTGGTAAGGTCACCCGCCTAGGGGGTGAAGGGAAGGCGGTGGATGTAGTTTTTTCTGGATTTTAGTACGGCTTTTGATACTGTCCCTCACAGCATCCTTCTGGACAAGTTGTCCAACTGTGGGATGAGCGGGTTCACGGTGCGCTGGGTGAAAAACTGGCTGAAAGGCAGAGCTCAAAGAGTCGTAGGGAATTGGGCTACACCTGGCTGGTGACCAGTCACCAGCAGTGTTCCTCAGGGTTCAATTCTAGGGCCAGAATAGGGTTCAATGTATTTATCAATGATCTGGATGCAGGAGTTGAATGCCCCATTAGCAAGTTTGCTGATGATACCAAACTGGGAGGTGCTGCTGACTCTCTTGAGGGACAAGAGGACTTGCAGAGGGATCTGGATAAGATCAGAGCATTGGACTACGATTAAGGAGATGAAATTTAGCAAGTCAAAATGCTGGATTCTGCATCTAGGACAAAGCAAGGCCGGGCACAAGTATAAACTGGGAGCGGAGTGGCTGGAGAGCAGCCCTGCAGAAAGGGATCTGGGGGTGCTGGTTGACAGCAGGCTCAATATGAGGCAGCACTGTGCCCTTGCAGCCAGGAGGGCAAACCGCATCCTTAGTTGCCTCAGACACAGTATAAGCAGATGGTCAAAAGAGGTGATTATCCCACTGTATTTAGCATTGTTGTGGCCTCACCTCGAGTACTGCCTGCAGTTCTGTGCCCCACAATTTAAGAAGGATGTGAAGGTCCTTGAATGCGTCCAGAGGAGGGCAACAAAGCTGGTGGAAGGCATGGACAGAAGGCATGTCCTGTGTGGAGTGGCTGAGGACTTCGGGCTCGTCTAGTTTGGAGAAAAGGAGGCTGAGGGGTGACCTCATTGCTCTCTGCAGCTTCCTGAGGAGGGGACATGGATTGGGAGGTGCTGATCTCTTCTCCCTGGCATCCAGTGGTAGGACATGTGGGACTGGTTCAAAGCTGCACCAGGGCAGGTTTAGACTGGACATTAGGAAGCATTTCTTTACCGAGAGGGTGGTCAAACACTGGAACAGGCTTCCTAGAGAGGTGGTGATGCCCCATGGCTGTCAGTGTTGGACATTTGGACAATGCCCTTAATAATATGCTTTAACCTGGTCAGCCCCGGAGTGGTAAGGTAGTCAGACTAGATGATCATTGTAGGTCCCTTACAACTGAAATTCTTTATTCTATCTTAGGCAGAAGGATAAAGCTGTAGGTGTGCTATAGTGGTCAGAAACAGCATTGCAATTTTAATTATTTATGTTTGAAGAAGATCTTTACTTTTCTATGCCTCTTCTTTGAGTCACTCATCATTAGCCTCACATAGCTTCCTGTTCTCTTTCCTCAAAATGTCAAACAGCTGCATAGTATAACTGTTGTGGTCATTACCTGCATGCCAGCATATACAACATCTGCATTACCTGCATGCAAAGACAGCTCTTACGCTGTGTTTATGCCTGCAGCATACATATACATCATAGTCATTATTAATGTGTTTGCACACAGACTTCAAATCTCTGTACTTCGGGGTGGTTTTGGTTGTAGAGCTTTATATTGGTCTGTTACAGAAGTAATGCTAAGTGAAAGCCAGAAAAAGCAGGCACATTCATGTAAACACACTATGTAAATAATTGTTCCTGCCTTAGTGGTGCCCTTCTATAGTTTTAAGATCATACCATATTTATAAGTCAATGTTCTGCTTAAATTAGGATAGCATACTTTATTGTATTTTCCCTTTTGTTAATTAATGGTATTAATAAAATGTGTTTGAAGAGGTATTTTTCTTTTCCTTCTTTTAGTCCCACTGTCTAATTGCTAAAATAGCTATGAAATGTAGACAAGCATTGATGATCTTATATGCAGCTGCCTGTAACAGCATCAGGAAAACTTATCAGGTAGATGATAGAGGTAAAATTGATTATGTTTTTCAGTATATTAAATATGAAGAAAGAAATATTGCAATAATATTGAAATACTTTTGTAAAAAGCAGTTTCCTGCTGACCTAAGTTAAAATATATACCAGTCTGTCTGTAGGCTTCAGAAGATAATAAAGGTATGTAATGGGTATTGTTTCTCTACGTGCAAAATGCTATTGCAACAGATAAATAATGAAGATGTGCTAACTCCATCAAATTACTGCCTTGCTCTTAGGTCCTATTTAATATTGTTTGAAATAGAAGCTCTGTATTCATTGTAAATAGTAACTGAATTATGCTAATTTCATGGAGATGTGCCCTAATCTCCTATCTCAGTTTCTTAGTTTTAAATACTTCATTTTGTCTTCTGTGAAGAAAAGTTCTCTGTTACTTGGCTTTTGCTGGAGAGTGCTGATGCAGTTCAGGAGCTGTTCTAGCCATTCAGAAATCCACTTGCTTTTGCTACTGGAATACTTATGGGTTTCTTTTTAATTGTCATGTAAAAAGTCAGATACATTTATGATGACTAGTCATAATGATGAATGCTGAGTGCAGTAGCAGATTTTGTTCTTTGCTACTGAATTTTCACAGAAGTTCTACCAGAAGGGATTACAGACATGGATTCTCAGCTCTTGTCTCTTAGTACAGCGGAAAGATTCGTACTGACTTTGAGCATTAGGCAGCAGCCAGTGTTTCCTCGTTTTAAGCATTCCCAGAGGGGAAGACTTACCTTCTTAAGGCTGATGCAAACACAGATGTCATGTGACGCTGTTCATTACAAGAGAAATGTTCTGATATTTTTCTAAATTACCATATGTGTTCCATAGAATAAAAAACCTTACAAATAAAAGAAATTACATTTACTTGATCATTAATGGAGTTAAATAACCAAAAAGAACTGAGATCTGTGACGGAAGAATTCTTAGCCTTGGCTTGCAGTTCAACAGAAGTTTGAGAAGTATGGCATCACTGGAATAGAGAGTAATTTTGATAGCTCTGAAAATATTTGTTCTCAGTTGATCTTTGCATAGCATAATGAAGTTAAAACAGAGAACTAGGTAGATATTTATTTGACTTTCTCAAGTGTCTGTCTGGGAGTTAAGAAGAAATATTCTTGTCCTGGTTTCAGCTGGGATGTAGTTAACTGTCTTCCTAGTAGCTGGTACAGTGCTATGTTTTGAGTTCAGTATGTGAAGAATGTTGATAACACTGATGTTTTCAGTTGTTGCTCAGTAGTGTTTAGACTAGAGTCAAGGATTTTCAGCTTCTCATGCCCAGCCAGGGCACCTGACCCAAACTGGCCAACAGTGTATTCCATACCATGTGACGTCCCATCTAGTTTAGGAACTGGGAAGTGGGGGCAGGGATTCACCGCTCGGGGACTGGCTGGGTGTCGGTCGGCAGGTGGCGAGCAATTGCCCTGCGCATCATTTGGACATTTCAATCCTTTTATTACTACTGTTGTCATTTTATTAGTGTTATCATTATTAGTTTCTTCTTTTCTGTTCTATTAAATCGTTCTTATCTCAACCCAGGAGTTTTACTTCTTTTCCTGATTTTCTCCCCCATCCCACTGGATGGGGGGGGAGTGAGTGAGCGGCTGCGTGGTGCTTAGTTGCTGGCTAGGGTTCAACCACGACAATTCTCTATGCAAAGTCTTTTTTATTGAGCAGGGAGAAGTATATAGTTAATAACAGAGATAGAAATGACTTCAAATCCTTCAACTGTGGGACGTGTTTTCCTCAGTAAAAGAGATAATCCCAAGAGCTGTATTTTCTATATAAATATGAAGATGCATTAATGCACAATTACTGGGAATTTTTATTACTTCTAAAATAGTAATGCTATCTACAGGACAAATTGATGTTTATAGTCAGAGTTTTTAATGTTATATCTAAAGTCTTTTCCACTAAAAATAATTGTCTGGTTTATTATATTATTATCCAGACAGGCTTAGCTGCAGTTCAGTTGTAAAGGATCTTTCCTGTTGAAGCATTTTTCTTTTGCTTCAGTGGCATGCTTTTCTATGGAAGACTTCTAGACCAGGTGCTTTCTGGAAGTCATTTACTCGGATCCATTGACATCTGGGTTTTTTTAATTTTTTTTTTTTTATTTTAACAGTCTTTTTTGAGAACCACTTCCTGTTGGGAAAAAAAAACAAAAACAAAAACAAAAACCCAAACCATCCGAGAATTAAAAGGTGAAATGCAGTGTGGGAATAACTTAAGTTTAAAAATACCCTTTTTTCTTTTCTCTCTTGAGGGAGCAGACAGAAGGGATGGGAGGCATGAACTATGAATGGTCCTAGACATCTCCAGTAACTTCTGTATGTCTCAGTAAGGATTGTTGCTTGTGTGGGCAGTGTGGAATATAGCTAAGTACCTTTCTGTGTCCTTGAGTCAAGAGGAGGGGCTTCTGCACTGTGATATGTACTGAAGTTAGAAAGCTTGCAGGTGCCTGAGGATCTTTTGATGTCTGTGTATGGTGGGGCAGTCAAGAGAAGTGCTCCTCCTGCTGTAAGTGCTGGAAAGGGTGCGAAAACATGGTTTAATATGGCATTTCAAGGTCTGGTGGATGACTTGCTGCCAGCCAGTATTGCTCCAGAATCTGGCATGTGAGGTGGAGCTTTTAAATCCTTTCCCCCTCTTCTCCCATTTCAGCAAAGCTGAAAAATACTGAACAAATAAGTTCTGTGAATTTCAAGAGTATAACTTTACACAAGAGAAAACTTCCAAGTTAAGGTAGCCCTTGCCTGTCCTCTGGCAGTACAAATTGCTTTCTCCTTTGCAGTTAATGAGTGAAGATGTGTTCTTTCCCATATGCAGCACGCATACATTAAATGGGCTTGCACAGCATTATAAAATAGTGAGAATACCTTAGGTCCCCCTTCTAATCTCAAACAGTTTACATCAAAATGCTTTGCGATTGTACTTTCAAATGCCAGGGGGTATTATATGTGTGCTGCAAGAAAAAATTGAAATTAGGAATTCCTGGATTTGTTCAATTTACACCTTCATGTTTGCAATTGTTTGTAGGAACTGTGGACAGGTAGTGTATGTGCCCTGAGACTTAGTATAAGAAACCATGTCATGGTTTAAGCCCATCTGACAACAAAGCACCATGAAGGTGCTTGGTCACTCTTCCCTGCCCCAGTGGGATTATGAGGAGAAAAAATAAAAAAAAAAAAAGCTCGTGAGCTGAGACAAGGAGAGGGAGGGATCACTCACCAGTTATGGTCACAGGCAAAAACCAGACTCAACTTCGGGGAAAAAAGAAAATCGCTTAATTTACTACCAATGAAATAAAAACAAGGATAGTGAAAAGTAAAAACCAAATCTTGGAACCCCTTCCCCCCACCCCTCCCTCCTTTCCGGCTCAGCTCCACTCCCGGTTCTCTCTCCCTCCTTCTGCCAGCAGCGCAGGGGGATGGGGAATGGGGGCTGGGATCAGTTCTTCACACCTTGTCTCTGCTGCTCCTTCCTCCTCAGGGGGAGGACTCCTCACTCTTCCCCTGCTCCAGCGTGGGGTCCCTCCCACAGGAGACAGTTCTCCATGAACTTCTCTGACATGGGTCCTTCCCACAGGCTGCAGTTCTTCATGAACTGCTCCAGTGTGGGTCCCTTTCTGTGTGCTGCAGTCCTTCAGGCACAGACTGCTCCAGTGTGGGCTTTCCCCTGGAGTCACGGCCATCTTCAGGGGCATCCCTCTGCTCCAGTGTGGAATCCTCCCCAGGCTGCAGGTGGGCCTCTGCTCCCCCGCTCCCCTCCGTGGGCTGGGGGACACAGCCTGCCGTCTCACCACGGGCTGCAGGGGCATCCCCTCCTCCCCCACTCCTCCTCCCCTCCTTCCGCACTGACCTCGGTGTCTGCAGAGGGGTTCCTCTCACATTCCGATCCCCCCACTCACTGCAGGTTCCCCCTCTTAAATCCGTTCTCCCAGAGGCGCTACCACCGTCGCTGATGGGCTCGGCCTGGGCCAGCGGCAGGGCTGACCTGGAGCCGCGGAAGCTTCCAGCAGCTTCTCACAGGAGCCACCCCTGCAGGCCCTCCCTTGCTACCAAAACCCCACCATGCAAACCCAAAAGAAACCATTCAATTACAGAAAACCACATTTTGACTTATTGACAGTATTGTAAATGTGAAACTGCAGGTAGCTCCACCTGAATCAGCATGTACGAAGCTCAGTGCTGTAATTCAGAAACTCAAAAGTGTGTGTTTAAGGCTTACTGATGTCTTTGTGCGCTAAGAGGAAGAGTTAGGAGGGTGTATGTGGCCTTTTGACTGTGTGAAAAAACAAAAAAAAAGCAACCAGTCCTGTCCTGGTCCCCCCCCCCCAAAAAAAAAAAAAAAAAAAAACCAAAACACCCAAACCTTGTCTTTGTTAGTCTATTTCTGTTTGGAGTGTTAAGAAATTTGATTGTGAGTGAGTGGGTGTTTACTACTCTCTCTGCTGGTCTTTTAGCAATGCTTAAAGGCCCATGCTGAGTTAAGTATTCCAGTAAGACCTGGATTTGGAAAACGTTGTTGGGCATGATGGAGGTTTTTGTCCCCCCTTCCCTGCCCTCCTGTCTTCTGTATTAGTTTGATCTTGATGAAGAAGCTATCCAATGGTCAGGGAACAGATGTTAATATGGAATATGCCACTCCAAAAATTAGTTAGGGTTCACTTTATTTAAGGGGTTATAAGCTTTATCTTGCTATCCTATCCAGCTGTTAGAAGTGGTGGGAATCTGGGCATTCATTATGTGGGACAGGGAACTTAGTGTGATTGTAAGTGCAGTGCTGAAAGCTCAGTCTTCGTTCTCTCTTAGTGCCCTCTGTGCTTTCACTTTGGGGTTGTATCTGTCTCATGAAATAACTTGTCAGCATAAAGTGTTAAGCAAATGGGAACTCCTTATTCCTAGTGTAGGAGGCACTGTTTAACCCATGGTCAACTTATAATTTTTGCTAGCTTTTGTTTGGACCTGCCTAGCAATTTGTTGGTATTAATGGCTATTAATATGAAGGTAGGGCATAATGGACCCATTCTCTTCCTGGCTCTTTTTGTATAGACTCCAAGTATTGGAGCCCACCCGCTGGGAAGGTGAGCTACTGAGTAGCGGAGTCAGAGCTGTTACAGAAATCATAGCTGAATGTTTAAAGCTGACTTCTTACTGCAGGAGGGATTTGGTACCACAATCTGCCTTCCTCTGAAAGTGAATGCCACCCCTTTGTTATGAAACTTCGTTTAATGAAAACAGAAATGAATAGAGGGAAAAATTGGCTGAAGAGTGACCAATACGAGTAATTATAGGCAAGAATCTCTAAAATACCAGTATAGAAAAGTTATGATTAAACCAGAGAACTATCAGAATGCTTCACTTCCTCTAAGGACACAGTTGGTGTATCCTGCAGGGTGCACAAAATGTATGTGAGTTGTTACAGTCATTATTCTGCATCATCCTGATGTTGTTGTGTCAGCATCTGCCTAAAAGGAGCCTTTCCTTGCTCATTCTGACTGCATTTTTAATAAAGGAAAAATCTGTTCACAATGAAGTGTTTAACAGTGTTGGTGTGGCAAATGTATCTCATGTTACAGTTTTTTAAAAGGATAGCTCTTACTAGAATTTTGTTATCTCCAAAGGCCTCAGTGTGGTCATTGTTACTAAAATGCATCATCATGGCTTGATGTGCATTGTTTCCTTAGGTGTCAGTTAATGTCTGATGCAACATATGGGAGTGCATGCGTGAACACAACAAAAGAAAAAGCAGTGCTTCACTTATGGAATAAAGAAGCAAAACATTTGAGATAAATTATTTAAGGTATTTGTGTAAGCTGTAGAGAAGGCATATCTCCCTGACAAATAGGGGACGGATAATCCTCAACTCATAAATTCCTGTCCTGGCTTGTTGTGTGTGATCTTGGGTAACTCATTATGCTGGCATTATAAAAGAATTTAGTTGTAGAGTGCTTTGAATAGGAATTGAGCACTCGCATTTCTTTCTTATATGTAAAATGAGTATAATATGCAATTTTACCAAAACTTACTGAGATCTTATGGAGAAGAAATCCTTGTTAATAAAATTGTGTATTAGTAATGATAATGTAGTTACTGAGCTTGCATTTAAAGATGCACATTGGTATCTTGCATTTGGTCTCTGGAAGCCATGTTTTGTTTGAGGAGTATTTCAGTAATTTTTATCAGCTGCAAATTACTGCACTTGCATGTATGGGAAAGCTGGTCAAAATGAGCTTCTGACTATTCCTGTTGTTTGTGGAGTGTTGGTAATATAGTTAGGATTGCAGCTGAGTGCCTACAAGGGAGTTTAAGTGACAGTATTCTGTAGAGGAGCATCTGAAGTGTGTACAGTACTGGAAGTCAGTACCTCTGCAGTTGCACATATGTGTACATGTGTATGCTTCCCCCACATTATGAAAGAATGGCATTCCACCTATGAGAACTACTTCTTGTCTTAGGACCTGAGCCTTCTTTCTTTAGCTTCTACACTTTCCCTTCTTCCCTCACTCATTTAACAGCTTGTGTAGTCTTTTAGTTTCATGTAAGTTTAAGCTCCTGTGCAATATTTGAACAGCCTTTGCTAATAGTTTGACCTAAGTTCCCTTCTGTGGCTTCAAAAAATACCAATGTTACTACTTGTTACCGCAATGTTCACCCCAAAAGTACAATGAAACATGATGAACAGAAGGGATGAACTTCAACTGTGTAATTGTGTTGCATAAACTCCTTACTTTTATTTCAAAATTGCACCTAAAATTGTTTTAGAGGGCTGTTCTATCTGTGTTTAGCAAATGCATTTGCAAATACCTGAGATTAATCTTAGGCTTTCGTTTCTGGAAGAAGAGAAGTGATCCTGCCTTCTGACAAAGAGATGATAACAGTATAGTATCATGTATTCCTTATCTTGCTTTACACAGGCAACAAAAACCCCAGCTTATTCTGTGGCCAGTGGGTCTAAAGAAATCTGCATAGTTTTGCTTTTCTCTTTACTTCTCTTTTCCTGGCCCTGCATTTCTCATGAGAAGAGACACTGTGTTATAACTGGTTTGCAATTCTGCATACTCCTGGCTGCATCTCCCTGCATCTCAGTGGAGAGGTTCTCTGGAACTGCCTTCTCAGTGCAGGCACTAATTTTTAACTGGATCTTCAGGAATCTGTAGGGCCTTAATTGTCATAGAGGTTGTCTTGAAGTTGGACCGCCTAGTCAAAAGATATCGGAGGGAGGAAGGAAACGCATTGTGATCATGCAAGCTGTTTCCATAGGAAAAAAACCTGACCAAAAGCATTAATCTTAGGGATAACGTGCAAGAGGCTTTGTTTATCTGGTGCTTGAAATGCATTTGTAGATGCTATTTCGGAGGAGAGAAGTCATTGGGGAAATGTCTCTGTTCCTCTGGATGAGGAGGAAATTGTTTGTTTGTCTGTAGAAGGGTAGTGTTTTCTGCCTATCTACTTGGTCTAGCGTAGCTGCTTTTTTTAACAAGCTTTGAGAAGTGTGTTAGGGTTTCCAGATGCTTCCTTCTTCAAAATCACTCCTTCCTAGTTTCTCTTGTTGCTTTTGCTCTGTTGGTCTATACTTGCAATTTGCTTTTGTTTCTCCTTCTTCTCCACTTAAGTTTTTTTTCCCTCTCCTGTTACTTTTTTTCTCTTTACTTTTTCTGTGGTTCACCTAACTCTTGCCACTTCTCTCTTCTCCACTCAACAGACCTTGCTAAGATGGTTGCCTATTGGTTTGGCTAAAACACACATGTCATTGCAGCCCTGGTTACTACTTGTGACAGTTCAACAAAACAAAAAGCTTATGCCAGTGAGTGCTGGTTCAGAGCATGCAGAGGTGTTGTTTCTGCCAGTACATGTAGTAGCTTCCAGAAGAAAGGTGAGAAAAATGTAATAGCTTACATTTTAGGTGCAGTCTACATGTATGAAATAGCATGGAGCTTTGCTCAGTTGCTTGCTTCCCCCCCCCCCCCCCCCCACCTTTTGCAAATAAT